>NC_134362.1:29544878-29602378 GCF_048569485.1 Anomaloglossus baeobatrachus
GATACTGTAATCGGATCACAGATGTGAAGGAGAGGGAGGGATTAATCTCCCTATCTCCTCCATTGCCAGCTGATACGATTATCGCTCTGCACTCCGGTGTCATCTGAGTGCATTGCGATGTTTTACTCGCACCCATAGGTTTGTATAGAGAAATCAAATCAAAAATCTTTATTTTTATATAGCGCTAGCATATTCCGCAGCGCTTTACATACATCAGGAACACTGTCCCCATTGGGGCTAGAGTTCCTATCTATCTAGAGTCCCTAACTGTATGTCTTTGGAGTGTGGGAGGAAACCGGAGTACCCGGAGGAAACCCACGCAAACACGGGGAGAACATACAAACTCCTTGCAGATGGTGTCCTTGGTGGGATTTGAACCTAGGACCCCAGCGTTGCAAGTCTGCAGTGCTAACCACTGAGCCACCGTGCCGTAGAGAAGCCCAGTCCAGTGGATAGAGAAGCCGACCACAGACTCAAGGGTTCAAATTCAGAGGCATGATAGTGCAAAAATGTGACATGTGCATTCAAAAGTGTAGAGAAGGTCACCTGAAAAGGTTAGAGGGCTTTATAGGATGAACCTAAAATTTCACCCCAAATCCAAATTTCCCAAACTTTTTTTGGGTAGTGTATATACAGTATACTTTATTACAAATAATAGATCATAACTATAGGTATATTATTAGATGGAGAGGGGAGGCTGGAATGGAGCAATGGAGGTCTGTCCTCTTCAGCGATGAGTCTTGATAGCTGAAGATTGGTCTGGAGACCACGTGGGCAAGCCATGAAGAGTCCTTCATAAGTGAACATCACATTTGTCCAGCTCCTGGGAATATGGTATGGGGTGGCATAAGGTATGGTAGCCGGACCCCTCTAGTCTTCACTCCAGGTACAGTAACAGTGTCCAAAGAGCCAAAGTGTCCCAAGAGCCATTTTTTAAAACAACACCCCAGGTTGCATGTTCCACATACTACTATGAGCTGCCCGCATAGCCTAAACCTGGTCCCATGGCTGCAACGTCTCCGGACGTCTGTTCCATAGAGCACATTGGGGATGTCATCAGTTGGTGATTACACAGGAGCTGCCAGCAGAGGATCTTGATGATTTTGCCAGGATTCTGGCACATGGCTCATGCTCCAGACTGAAGAAATCCAGATGTTTTGGAATTATTTTTTTCCACTTTTTCATCATTTGCACATCAGTAATGTCTCCATAACGCCATGACGTTTCCTTCTCAGTATTGAGGAGGTTATGTAGATGAGATACATACGTAGAGACGCAGCAGAGAACTGATTTCCGCGGTCCACAATTATTTACGCTTATGGTTCTGCTTTCCTTGTTGACATCTCTGACTTTGCATTGAATGCTCGATAACTTTTTAGCAGTAGACAGAAGCGGTGGCGGAGTTCATCGTTGCATTCTGCTCAAACACTTTAAGTTGGAGCTTAACATTCATGGATTCGTTCTTTCGAGTTGAGTATTCAGTAAAAACACAAACACCTTGAACACCCTTTGGGGCACTGAATGGTCTCAGGAAATAAAAATGCGCTAGACAGCCTTCTGCACGGGCATGCAAATGAGCCCACACCGGGGAGAGGAGGAAGCCGCCACCATTTCATGTGTTTATTTGCATGCTCGGATCACCACCCTGTCTGTGTTGTGCTCCCCGACCGTGTGATATTTAAGCATCTGGAACAGGCTCATCGTAGCATACAAATAACGCCACTGCCTCAGCCTCCGTCCTCTTTACTTTTTCACCTCATGAAACCTTCCCCTGGTGAAAAATTCATTTAAATGCCATTAAAATAGTGATGTATTTGGGAAAGTTTGAGTTGAAATTGAAGCTGGAATATGATTTCTGTAACTAGTGCAATTCTTCTGCAAGAACTGCAAAATCAGTGGGCGAACTACCGAATTGTGGGGATAATCACCATGTTATACGTGATGGTGTCCTGTTTACCCCTTTATTAGTTGACTACCTCCTTTGTCATGTTAGGTTGGGTATATCCCAAGGGCTGGATAAATCAAGCATCCGTTCTTCTAAAAGTATTCCTTTATTAGTCCATTAAAGTCCAACCAAAAAAATGCATACTTCGAGCCTTGGGCCATTCCTGACGCATTTCGGAGCTCAGTCCTTACTCATAGGCCATGCCCATTAAAATCCAACCATAAAAATGCATACTCTAAGCGTTGGGCCACAGCTGACGCGTTTTGGACTTCAATCCTTACTCATAGGCCATGTCCATTAAAATCCAACCATAAATATGCATACTCCGAGCCTTGGGCAACTCCTGAGGCATTTTGGAGCTCAGTTCTTACTCATAGGCCATGCCCATTTAAATCCAACTATAAAAATGCATACTCTAAGCGTTGGGTCATATCTGATGCATTTCGGACCTCAGTCCTTACTCATAGGCCATGCCCATTAAAATCCAACCAAAAAAAATGCATACTCCAAGCCTTGGGCCATTCCTGACGCATTTCGGAGTTCAATCCTTACTCATAGGCCATGCCCATTAAAATCCAACCATAAATATGCATACTCCGAGCCTTGGGCCATTCCTGACTCGTTTTGGAGCTCAGTCCTTACTCATAAGCCATGCCCATTAAAATCCAACTATAAAAATGCATACTCTAAGCGTTGGGTCACATCTGATGCATTTCGGACCTCAGTCCTTACTCATAGGCCATGCCCATTAAAATCCAACCATAAAAATGCATACTCCAAGCCTTGGGCCATTCTTGACGCGTTTTGGAGCTCAGTCCTTACTCATAGGCCATGCCCATTAAAATTCAACCATAAAAATGCATACTCTAAGCGTTGGTGCCACATCTGATGCATTTCGAACCTCAGTCCTTACTCATAGGCCATGCCCATTAAAATCCAACCATAAAAATGCATATTCCAAGCCTTGGGCCATTCCTGACGCGTTTTGGAGATCAGTCCTTACTCATAGGCCATGCCCTTTAAAATCCAACCATAAAAATGCACACTTCGAGCCTTGGGCCTCGCCCAATCGGTTTCGGACCTCAGTCCTTACTCATGCCATCCTGACCAACCTGGCAATTACTTGATGACTTGTATCTACAGAAGTTGTAACACAGATACAATTTACTCCCAGAGTTCCCCCTCCAGTAATAATTCCAAGCAGAGTAACCCTTTAGTAATAATGCCCTCCAAGTAAAAATCCCCTGAATATGCCACCTCCAATATTAATGCCACCTCCAGTAATAATCCCCCCAATAAGCTCCTCTAGTATTAATCCCCCCCAGTTAAAATACCCCCAACTTTGTGTCCCCTCTAGTAGTAATGCCTCCCTGTAAAATAAAATCCTTCCAAAGTTCCCCCTCCAGTAATAATATCCTCCAATACAATTCCCCCAATATGTCCTCTACAGTAACAATGCCACAACAGTATAAATATTCCCCCAATGTGTCTCCTGCACCAATAATGCACCCTCAATAAAATTCCCCCTATTTTGTTCCCTCCAGGAATAATGCCACAACAGTAAAAATTCCCATAATGTGTCCCCTCCACTAATATTGCCACATCAATAAGTAAAAAATTCCCTTAATGTGTTCACTCTACTAAAATAAGTATTTTTTCATTTGATTTTAAAAAGTAAAAAATTCCCCCAATATGTTCCCTCCACCAATAATGCCCCCATAATAAATTTCCCTGTAATCTGTTCCCTCCAAGAATAATGCCCCAACAATAATAACTCCCTCAATGTGCCCCCTTCTGTAATAATGCCCCTTACGGTTGTGCACCCAGGCAAAAAAAATGAAGTTTACACTCATCTAATCTGTGCACAGGCAATAGTGGGTCACAGACATGTTGAAGGCCATAGGCTAAGGCAGGGGTGGGGAACCTTTTTACTGCCGGGGGCCATTTGGAATTTTCTACCAACCTTCGGGGGCCGCACCAAATTATCAACTTGAAAACGACCAATCTATATTTGGTCAAACAATTAATTAACTCACCCCTACTGTGGTGGCAGGAGCTGCTTCTCTTTGGTGTGGCTGTGATGTTCGGTGATATTGATCATTTTGTTTCTCACAACTGCTTTTCCAGGTTTGTCTTCGTCTGGAGAGGCTGGGGGCATATACATCACAGGAGAAGCTGGGGCATATACATCACAGGAGACACAGAGGCATATACATCACAGGAGAAGCTGGGGCATATACATCACAGAAGACACTGGGGCGCATATACATCACAGGAGACACTGAGGCATATACATCCCAGGAGACATTGAGGCATATACATCACAGGAGACATTGAGGCATATACATCACAGGAGACATTGAGGCATATACATCACAGGAGACACTGAGGCATATACATCACAGGAGACATTGAGGCATATACATCACAGGAGACATTGAGGCATATACATCACAGGAGACATTGAGGTATATACGTCACAGGAGACACTGAGGCATATACATCACAGGAGACATTGAGGTATATACGTCACAGGAGACACTGAGGCATATACATCACAGGAGACATTGAGGCATATACATCACAGGAGACACTGAGGCATATACATCAAAGGAGACACTGAGGCATATACATCACAGGAGACACTGAGGCATATACATCCCAGGAGACATTGAGGCATATACATCACAGGAGACACTGAGGCATATACATCACAGGAGACACTGAGGCATATACATCACAGGAGACATTGAGGCATATACATCACAGGAGACATTGAGGCATATACATCACAGGAGACACTGAGGCATATACATCACAGGAGACATTGAGGCATATACATCCCAGGACAGGCTGGGGCGTATACATCACAGGAGGAGCGTATAGATCACAGGAGATGCTAAGCATGGACAGCACTAGTGGCGGGCACAGACAGCACTAGGCGGCGGCACAACGGACAGCGCTAGGCGGCACAACGGACAGCGCTAGGCGGCACAACGGACAGCGCTAGGCGGCACAACGGACAGCGCTAGGCGGCACAACGGACAGCGCTAGGCGGCACAACGGACAGCGCTAGGCGGCACAACGGACAGCGCTAGGCGGCAGCACAGAGAGCGCTAGGCGGCAGCACAGAGAGCGCTAGGCGGCAGCACAGAGAGCGCTAGTTGGCAGCACAGGGAGCGCTAGGTGGCAGCACAGGGAGCGCTAGGTGGCAGCACAGGGAGCACTAGGTGGCAGCACAGGGAGCACTAGGTGGTAGCACAGGGAGCACTAGGTGGCAGCACAGGGAGCACTAGGTGGCAGCACAAAGAGCACTGACAGTGACAGCACAGAGAGCACTAGGTGGCAGCACAGAGAGCACTAGGTGGCAGCACAGAGAGCACTAGGTGGCAGCACAAAGAGCACTAGGTGGCAGCACAAAGAGCACTAGGTGGCAGCACAAAGAGCACTGACAGTGGCAGCACAGAGAGCACTAGGTGGCAGCACAGAGAGCACTAGGTGGCAGCACAGAGAGCACTAGGTGGCAGCACAAAGAGCACTAGGCGGCAGCACAAAGAACACTAGGTGGCAGCACAAAGAGCACTGACAGTGACAGCACTAAAAGGCAGAATGGAGAGCATTAGGTGACAGCACTAGGAGGCAGCAGGGAGAGCACGATGTGGCAGCACTGACAGCACCAGGAGGCTGCACAGATTACACAGCACTGAGGGGTTACACACAGTACTGGGGGGTACACAGCACTTGGGGCAACACACAGTACTAGGGGGTACACAGCACTGGATGGGGGGGGCAGCGATGGGTTGCATACTCACAGTACAAGGGGAGGAGGAGGAGTCACATAGCACAGGTCCGGGAGGCATGTACACAAGGAAGGCATCTGCTGCACCTCTTCTGCTGTGACTGGAGCACAGCGCGCTGCTTACCCCGCCCTCAAGGTAAACCCTCTGCATGCGAGCACAGTCCCGGGTTCAGTCTAGAATGTACGGGCTGTAGTCAGGTCCCGAAAAGAGCCCGTACATTCTAGTACGGGCTCCAATCAGGATCTGTAAATAGCCACAGTACATTCTAGCATCTACCCATAACGCACTGGGATTTTAAAGGGCTGGCGGCTGGCAAAAGCGCAAGTGCCGCTCGTGCACAGGGGTAGCCTGGAATGTGCCCGGGGGCCGCATTAAATGTCATCGCGGGCCGGAGGTTCCCCACCCCTGGGCTAAGGGGTACTTTGCACGTTGCGACATCGCTAGCATCGGCTAGCGATGCCGAGCGCGATAGTACCCGCCCCCGTCGCACATGCGATATGTGCTGATTGCTGCGGTAGCGAACATTATCACTACGGCAGCTTCACACACACATACCTGGTCGGCGACGTCACTGTGACGCCGAACTATCCCTTATTCAAGGGGGAGGTGCGTTCGGCGTCACAGCGACGTCACTAATTGGCCGGCCAATAGAAGCGGAGGGGCGGAGATGAGCGGGACATAACATCCCGCCCACCTTCTCCCTTCCGCATTGCCGTCTGGACGCAGGTAAGGAGATGTTTGTCGCTCCTGCGGGTTTACAGACAGCGATGTGTGGAGCTGCAGGAACAACAAACAACATCGTACCTGCGGTCGACCCGACATTATGAAAATGACCGATGCTACACAGATCACCGATTTTTGATGCTTTTGGGATCGTTTATCGGCGCATCTAGGATTTACACGTTACGATGTCGTTACCGGCGCCAGATGTGCGTAACAAACGACGTGACCCCAACGATATTTCGGATGCAATTTCGCAACGTGTAAAGTACCCCTTAGAGCTGCTTGCAGTCTACAAGACACAGAGAAGTGGGGCAGTCAACCTATTGCTCTCTGCTCCACCACAGGCTCAAACTCTATCAACATCATGTTGATGCCGATACACTTCAGAATTTCCGTCAATCAAGATCCAGGACACTGGGCAAGAAGTCCAGGACTGGACTGATGCCACTGGGATACACAGCTCGTTTCTTAAATTTTGGCATCGCCAGATGGGTATTTGTGCCGCTATATCACAAATGTCCTTTCTCTTAACTCCTGTTGGTAGGTTTCCATCAAAGATGTTATATACTACATTTTGCAACGTAACATTAAACATAGCAAAAAGTTTAAGAAAAAAAAATTATATATATATATATAAAAAAAATATATATATATATATATATATAAAATATATATATATATATATATATATATATATATATATATATATATATATATATATATATATATATATATAATAATTATAATTTCATGTGCAAAGCTATTAAATCGATTTCCTCCCAGAAGACCCTTAGAATTCCTCCTGGGTCTTGAAATCTTCGTTTTTCAGATTCTCTTATTTTCATTCAAATCCTTGAAAATAATCTTGTCCACTTTGCTCGCTCTGTTATTATTCAAGAGTTGGAGCTAAGTTGTGTGTAACCCTCGCTACTTTGCTGCGGAGACAGAGAAATGACTTGACGATTCATTAGGAAATTGCACAAATCAAGATGGACGAAGGGAAAAACTCAAGTATACAAAATAATGAGCGGATGATTATTCGCGTAGGCCGAGGCATAAATCTCCGTCAAGTTGCCTTCGAGGAAGAAAAATGGAAAAAGATGCTGTTTATCCACCGGGAATAAAATCTTCTGTTTTTGTAAACATTTCCTAACAACAATTTATCATGCATACTCTGAGCGTGACCCGTCTGATGCTGGAAAGACATTCCGATAAATAGCAATTGGAAAGTCTCAGGATTCGGCCTTTGCTCCCTCTGGAAAGAATCAATAGACAATATATTAGTATAAGAATATGAATAGATTCCAATTAATAAGCGTACATAATTTGTATACATCATTTTTTGCATTTGCTTTATGTATATTAGTGATTACAGGGCACTTTCAATAATATTTGCTTCATTTTTATATAAATTAGCAGAAAATAAAAAGATCCTATCTTTAAAACAGCTGGTTAACTGCTGCTGATGCATTTTATTATTCTTACCAAGTACTCTGAGTACACAAGGATGCAATCCAAGTACTCTGACTACACAAGGATGCAATCCAAGTACTCTGAGTACACAAGGATGCAATCCAAGTACTCTGAGTACACAAGGATGCAATCCAAGTACTCTGAGTACACAAGGATGCAATTCAAGTACTCTGAGTACACACGGATGCAATCCAAGTCTTTTGATTGATCTCAAAATACCACATTATGGCTGGAAATCTGACTCCTCAACACCTGAATTGACATTGTAATAATGCCAAATACTGAATATTGTTGCAGTGAATAAAGTGTGCATGAATCTGTCACGCTAGGTACGGGGAAGTACCAAGCGAATGGCAAAAGAGAACGGAAACCCTGTGTCTAGGGAAGGGGAGATGGTGACCCCTGACCAAACCTACCACTGGGTCCTGGCTTCCCTCACCACCCTAGGTAGGTTCTTCACCTATGTGCCGAGCAGGATACCTGACCCTGTGTCACGTATATAGGGACAGGTTCAGGGCTAGTCCTCACCTTACCATCTAGACCGTGCACTTTAAACAGGTTTTTTCCTTTTAGAACTGGTAGGGTTAATGCGCTTTCTTTTGCAGCAGCAGGCTGCTCAGCTGGCGGCAGTTAAACTATTGCCGGCAGGATATAAGCCCTCTGCTTCCTGGACTTGTTGCTGGTTATTCATTCATTTAGAGCTACCCAGGGAGCAAAGTGGACGTGCCTTACTGCTGCTGCTATTCTGGGATTATTGTATGTGGTTTCTTCTACCTCCTTTTTTGTTGCACCGTTACCATTACTCCTTGGTCATCCCCTAGTGCAAGTTATTGGTATGTATAGGTTTTTATTTACCCTATCTGATTCTGTGTTGGTGGATTGTTGGGCTGCATCCAGGCCAATCCCCTGGGTGGTGAAGACTTAGTTGTTAGGGCCTGGACAGGAGACAGGGCTATGCTAGTGGCTTGACCCTGACTACCTTTAAGTCTACCATCGGGATAAGGGACAGCGCAGAGTCCCCAAACTTAGGGCCAGTCCAGAAGCCCAAGTTCCATCTACTATCCATTGCACCCTGGCTGATCCTCAAATAGGCTATAGGTAGGGAACAGATGGGACGAGCACTTAGTCCACGCCACTAAGCTCTAAAGAAGACACGGGGATCACAAACAGGGGGAAAGTAAATGAATAACTTATCTCCAGATGACTCAGAGAGAGGAACTTCAACAACAACAAAGTTTTTCCAGATGTATACAAGCCGGCTGCTTGCACTGAATACCTGTTAAGGATATTAGACCTATCAACAGCACTGAATAAGGGGGAATGAGAGTATATAAAGACAAAAAGGGAAGTGCTGAAAATTTACAGGTGAGAAGATGTGAGAAAAGGTGAGGAGATCTGCAGGGTCCTAAAGAGAAAGGGATAAACCCCAAGCAGGAAAAAAGGGAAAGTCAGAGAGAAGCTTGTGTAGCCAAACACTGTGACCTTCTACAGCCGAACACTACAGGACTGTATCATGGGTGACACGTCCGTGATAGAACTATTATTTATAATAATTCTATCATAAAAGTTGCACCCTTGTGTACTCAGAGTACTAGATACGCAGAATGGTAAAATCTATCAACAATAATCTGAAGATTGTTTCCAGCATAAAATGTCATATTGAAGGGATTGTTCGGTTGGGATAGTCTCCTTTAACAATGGAATATGTATGAAATCTGCGACCCCCTGTCCTTATACTAGCGCTGAACATGTATAATAACACTTCAGTGAACAATAGCTGGAGAATAGTCACCACTTCATCATGTTCTTATGTCTTATCCCCAGGTCTGATCTGGAAACCTGGCAATTAAGATAAGGGAAGACATGATCACAGCGAACATGACTAATCACCAAGATTATATTCAGATCCTGCTGGACGGCAGATATTTTGTATTCATTTAAGGCGGAGTAGGTTGGTTATCTCTCGCTGTGTAAATCTCATTATTATTTCCAGGGGATTATCCCTCCTCGAATACCCGGGGATCTGCTGGATTTTCATATATAAGGGTATTAATTAAAGAAGACCGCACACATAAGAACAGTTACTCCCAAACGTCATGTGCGCAGGGATAATCTGTGCAGGAGATTCTTCTCTTTGATTATTAGAATATGCATGTAGGTTTTAAATTAATAATATTAATGGTCGACTGTATCATCTCAGATAGTCCTTTTATCATTGACCAATGCATATAAGGAAATAAAGGATTGAAAACCAACTTTTTTGGTCATTAACAGCCGTCTTAATGAGGTTATTCACTACCCTAACTCATTTAATTGTTTTATTCATTAATAACCACTAAATGCGTCCATACTTTAATTACAGTAATGTCAACCTTTTATCATGCAGATAGCATCACTTTGTATCTGGCAGCAGAAGCTCTGATATTTACATCCATCTCTTCCTCTCCCAGGCTTACTGTGTGCTAATACTACAATGTCCATCATGCATTGCTGCAGCCTGGTTGCCAGCACTTAACAAGCTGCCTTCATTTTCCACCCTGGGCTGCTGAAGATATAGGGAGATACCAAGTGTCAGAGCGGCTCAGGGTAGGCACCAGTTCATCTGGCAATTGCCAGAGAGCCAGTACAGCCCTGACACTCTGTTAGGCCTCTTTCACACGTTCGTGAAAAACCACGAATGTTTTTCACGGACGTGTCAGAGGTGTGTTTTGCCCTCCGTGAGCCGTGTTTATGGCCTACGTGTGTTCTCCGTGTGTTATCCGTGGTAACACACGGAGAATAGGAACTTTCTGCTCACCTGTCCCTGGCGTCGCTGTCCATGGTGCTGATCTTCGGTCTCCGGTCCTGCCGACTCCCCGCTGCTGCAGCTTCCGGCCGCAGTGAAGCGAATATTCAATGAGCATAATGAGCAGCAGTCGGAAGCAAGTGACAGCAGCGGCAGAGACAGGAGTTCTGAAGAAGGTGAGTAAAGTTTTTTCTTTATTTTCTCAAACACGTGTGTTTTCTCTGGCACGTGTCACACGGAACACCTCTGTGTGGTCCGTTTGCGTTCCGTGTGACACCCGTGATGCCGGAGAAAAACGGACATGTTGACGTGTGGAGCACACGGACACACGTATGCTCCACACGGACACACAGTCCATGGCAGAACACACACGTGAGCGCAGACCCATTGATTTTAATGGGTCTATGTGTGCCCGGGTCTCCAGCACGTGAGGAAAAGGACCAGAGACAAGTACGTGTGAGAGAGACCTTACGCAAATTTCAGCACTTTTCAGCTGTCGAGGTCAGTGATTGGATTACCTATACCCTTTGCTTTTGAAATGCAGATCACAGCACTTCACTAGGTGTCAGCGCCTCCTATTACTGCTCAATGAAACTGTCATGTGTTTGACACCAATTGTGATTCATTCCAAAATGTCTGTACCCACCATCAGGAGCCCAGTGACAACTTCCCTTCAGTTTGTCTGATTGTTGTGCTGGAAAAGGAAGTATCAGACATAACAGAGGTAAAAAATGAATCTGCATAACAATCCAGTACTATGTTGTAATGCTACCACAAGGGGGCGCAGGTAAACAGGAGAGATGTAGAGCTCCTAGGTGTAATGCAGCGTCTGCCCACTAGATGTCACAGTATCAAGATGGGGAGGTAGAAGAATGGTCGTACACACCGAGAGTCAGAGCCAGGAGGTCACGTCAGTGCAAAGGAGGAAGAGGAGCCAAAGTCATGTGGAAGCCTAAGGTTGGGAGCCACGAGGTAGCATCATATACAGGTGGGAAGCAGAACCATAGTCAGAGAGCAAGTCGAGGTCAGAAGCCGAAGGAGAATGTCAGTACAAAAAGGAGGAAGAGGAACTGAGGGAACAAGACCAATAGAGAGTCAGGAAGTGAGGGAGCACAGACAAGATGGACAGAAGAGCGGTGGACAAGGAAAGGAGTCAGGGTAGCAGGATGAGGATCAGAACAAACTCATGGGAACCAGAAGCGCACACTGAAGAGCAGGAACTATCACTGGCGAAGTTCCAGTGGAAACAGCCCACAGATAAAGCAAGTCGATTACCGGAACGAGGCACCGAACAAGCCCTGCCCACTGGCAAGGACCCGGGGAATACAAACAACCGAGCAATAGACAAAACCAAATGATTCTGCAAGGAGCAGAGCCAAAGGTGAATGGTGGCATATGTCATCCCAGCTGAGATGCACTCAAAGAAGCTATACATCCAATATTATAAAAAGTATTGTCTAGAAGATTTATGATATATGATGTTTTGAATGCAGGTTGTTCGTCGTTCCTGAGGCAGCACACATCGCTACGTGTGACACCCCAGGAACGACGAACAACACCGTACCTGTGTCCTCCGGCAACGAGGTGCCAGTGACGTTCTTTCGGCTGCTCTCCGTCCCTCCGCTTCTACTGGTCTCCTGCTGTGTGACGTCTTGGTGACGCCGCACGAACCGCCCCCTTAAAAAAAAGGTTGTTCGGCGGCCACAGCGACGTCGCTGGGAAGGTAAGTAGGTCTGACGCGCACCAGCGATATTGTTCGCCACGGGCAGCGATTTGCCCGTGACGTACAAACGACGGGGGCGGGTGCTTTCGCTAGCGATGTCGCTTTGTGTAAAGCAGCCTTAAGTCCTACTCCTCAAAAACAAAATAAATAAATAAAAATACTAGTCTTTCTCCTCCTCCTCCTCTTCCTTTAAAATCAGTCAGTTCCACCATAAAAAAATTCTGAAAAAAATTACTTGATGGCAAAAAGAAATAAAAAGGTAAATAAAATATAGTAAAAAAAAAAGCAAAGTTTTAAATGAATAAATGATAATAAAATGAAAGAAAAAAAAACCCCAAAACCTCTTACTCCTATAACTCAAGAACAAAATAAAATAAAAAAAATAAATAAAAATCCTAAAATACTACTTTCACCTCCTCCTCTTCCTTCTCCTCCTTTAAAATTACTCTGTCCAGCCTAAAAAAATTCTAAAAAAATAACATGATGACAAAAAGAAATAAAAAATAAAATAAAATATAGTAAAAAAAAAAAAGCAAAATTCTAACTAAATAAATGATAAAATAAAAATAAATAATAAATAAAAATACTTCTCTTCCTCTCCTTCCTCCTCCTACTCCTCTTCCTACTACTACTACTACTACTACTACTACTAATAATAATAATAATAATAATAATACTACTACTACTAATAATAATAATAATAGTAATAATAATAATAATGATCTAAAAATGTTGCTAGTACAAAAGAATATCCTCTACTGCTGTCAGTGCCGATGACCATCAGAATGAAATGTCTCCTGTGGACCTACGTCAATTACTCATTAATGTCCGCCTGACGTGGATCGTTTCATTTAGATCCCGGCCCCTTCCGCAGCGGTCTGAGGGTCATCATGTCTTTCTCGGCCTTTTCATAACATTGATTTTCTAAGCTGAGACTGGGATGGGATTGATTCGACTCCTTTACTTGATGGTCTTTTTTCATTTTGTCTGAAAGGCTCAGAAATGTAATTTTGTCTCATTCTTCAACCTCCAACTAATCCTTTACGATTGTGACTTTGATTAAATAACAGGAGGAATTCATTATGCACCTCGCCTCCCGTCCGTCCCGTGAATATTTGCTTCTCCAAAGTTTAATACCCAGAGGATTCATTACAATGAAAAGTTCAGCAAGTGAGTCATTGTTAAAGGGGATTTCCACCTCTCATTATCTTCTGCTGTGCAGTCAAGACAGGCAGGACGAAGGTCCAAGAGATGGGACCAACACTGACTTCAGAATGCCATGTACAAGCGTCACTTCAGAGGTCCTGCTGTACTATAATGGAGAGTGGTCCTTCCTATTTCTGGTGTCTGGAGATCACAGCTCAGGGCTTCATACACACTGGCTCAGGTTAATACTGCTGGCTGTGCAGATTCTTCTTTATCCAGTGCTGCTAGGGTTAAGTAGATCCTCTGGTCTCCTGAACTCTGAATGAAAGCTATAGGCAGCAGTTCTCTATTGCTAATCAGCTCTGCTATAAAGACTTCCATGCTAGTCCAGGTAATCGCTGGTGATAGATTCTGCTATACTGACTCTAGAGGGAACCTAGGAGCGGAGGACCAGGAACACATTCACAGAACATTTGCTGTGTGAAAGTTGTGGTGTTTTTCCCTTCCTTAGTCCTTTTGGGTTTTTACCTCACTGGTCTATTCATCATTATTACTAGGGATGATCGAATACCTCAAATATTCAACTATTCGCGAATATTCGATGCGCAATATAAGTCTATGGGAAACCTGAATAACAACTATTCGGAACTATTTGGGCTTCCCATAGGTTTACATTGCGCATCGAATATTCGCATAACGGCAACCTATTCGTCGGATATTCGCGAAGCCGAATATTTGAGGTATTCGATCATCCCTTATTATTACCTCTTGTTGTTTGCAGTGCTTTGTAGGATTACTGTTTATTTTACTCATTTGTCTAATCCTCTCTGTGTCTTTAATCTAGAGGGAGACTAGCGTTCCCGCTGCCCTGCTCACTATACCCGGCTGAGTCCAGGGAAAGACAGGGGTAGGCACGTGTTCGGCAACGGGGTGAAAGGGATCAGCTTCAGGTGAGTTTAGGAGGTTTATTTTTCATAGTTTTTAATAGTCCCTTTAGGGTACATTGCTTGTGCTATATACAGCAATGCCATAGCAGTGCTGTATATAGTAAAAAATCACAGTCTCTTTTATTTTTATTCTTCACAGTTTTTAATAGTCCCTTTAGGGTACATTGCTTGTGCTATATACAGCAATGCCATAGCAGTGCTGTATATAGTAAAAAAATCACAGTCTCTTTTATTTGTATTCTTCACAGTTTTTAATAGTCCCTTTAGGGTACATTGCTTGTGCTATATACAGCAATGCCATAGCAGTGCTGTATATAGTAAAAAAATCACAGTCTCTGTTACGAACTGGCGCCGCCATAGCCGCAAGCAGCCTGCTGCGGTTCCTGTTGTGCCCAGGCGCCGGCTGCCGTTCTTGGCCGTGCCTCGGATCGTCCAGTTGGCTGCTCCTTCCACCACGGCTAAGTGTGGAGAGGCAGCTAGTGCGCATGCGTGCGCTGATTTACCCCAGCCAGAGTCTAAGTGTGGTGTTTTGCCTACTGAGCATGCTCAGCCTGATTGTGTCATTTCTGAGACTAAGTCCTCAGTTCAGGCTACTGAGCATGCTCCCACAATTAATCCTAACAGCCTCTTTACACAGGTACTTGGACTTCGTGCTGTGCCTAAGTTCTGGGATGTGCCTACTGAGCATGCTCAGGCAGATAGTCTGATTTCTGAGTCTGTTATTCAGGCTACTGAGCATGCTCAGGCACTTAGTGCATCAGAGGCTAGGTCCGGTAAGGACCTCACTGAGCATGTCCGTGAGGTGGCAG
The DNA here is from genome assembly GCF_048569485.1 of Anomaloglossus baeobatrachus. Classification (NCBI taxonomy): domain Eukaryota; kingdom Metazoa; phylum Chordata; class Amphibia; order Anura; family Aromobatidae; genus Anomaloglossus; species Anomaloglossus baeobatrachus. The sequence continues at coordinate 29,560,230 of NC_134362.1, forward strand.
GCCCTGATAGGGCAGAGGGTGTCAGGTGTCCTGATGACATGGCCACTCCGGACTGGCTCGTAGAGGCCCGCCCCTATGATCTGGCACCTCACCATTGGTCGTCAGACGATGACTGGTGAAGTGTTTGGGGCGTGGGTGCCATGAGGTCATCAATGACGTGGCGGTTCCGGATAGGCCGCTGGTGACGTCGCTGCTGACATGGCACTCTGCAATCGGACCTTGGTGGTTCCACCCTAGGTTTGGGGTGGACCCAGGTTATAAAAGGGGCTGGAGACAACATAGAGGTGCGCAGTCTTCATTTAGAGTTCATGGTGGCATAAGCTTTGTTGGAAGCGGTAGGTAGGGCTAGGCGAACGGTGCCTGTCACGCCAAGATTCGTGGCTCGGCACATCAGGGTAAGGCGCCGTGCTTCCTTGCTGCCGTTCCAGTTGTGCTATAGCAGCCCAGTGGCGTTAACTGGACTGCGGCTGCTGTGTCACCTGTCCGTTTGTGCCTCCTACGCACACGGACAGCATACCTGTTGCGTTACTTGTCCGTTTGTGCCCTCTATGCGCATGGACAGCGTATTCCAGAACCCCTGTGGAGTTAACAGAGTGTTCCTGGATTGGGTGTGTGAACCCTATTTCTCTCCTCGGCTTCCCAGTCAAAAGCTACTGGTGTGACTACGTGGTCTGACGTGTCCTTCACACATGTGGCCAGTCTAGTGGTGACCAGAAACGCTAATCAAAGGACTGCTCGGCCTGACGTGTCTTACACACGTGGCCGACAGGGCGCTGTCGCAGCGGTCTTCTCAGTCAACGCTAACTGGTTACCATCCGGCCTGATGTGTTCCCTAGACACGTGGTCGGAGTAGCGCCCGCTCCACCAAAACGCTAACTGGGTTGTCCTCCGGCTTGACGTGTCCCTACACACATGACCGCTTCCCAGGTCTCCTGGGTTATCTCTGAGTCATCAGCTCTATAGTCTCCGCCTAACCCACAGGGTGCCAGCAGCTCCATTGCCATCTGGAGCACGGTGGGCCCCGACTGGCGATTGGGATATATACCCCCTGGTCCTAATCTGCCGGTCCCCCCGTAACAGTCTCCTTTATTTTTTTTTTATTTTTCAGTTTTTAATAGTCTCCCTAGGGTACATTGCTTGTGCTATATACAGCAATGCCATAGTAGTACTGTATATAGTAAAAAAAATCACAGTCTCTTTTATTTTTTTATTTTTTACAGTTTTTAATAGTCCCTTTAGGGTACATCATTTATGCAATATACAGCAATGCCATAGCAGTGTTGTATATAGTAAAAAAATCACAATCTATTTTATTTTGTGATTTTTATTTTTTTATTTATCACATGTTTTTAATAGTCCCCATAGGGTACATTGCTTGTGCTCTATACAGCAATGCCATAACAATGTTGTATATTGTAAAAAATCACAGTCTTTTATTTTTTTATTTTTCAGTTTTTATTAGTCCCTTTAGGGTACATTGCTTGTGCTATATACAGCAATCTCATCGCAATGTTGTGTATAGTAAAAAATAAGTCTCTTATTTTTATATTTTTCAGTTTTTAATAGTCTCCTTAGGGTGCATTGCTTGTGCTCTATGTATGTAGTAAAAAAATCACAGTCGCTTTTTGAAGCCACAGGCAGGTTTCATGGGTGCGCTGCTATGACAAGAATGGAGGTCTTCAGCAGACCCCCTGCTGTCACAGCATACTAAAGGTGACCTGCGATCACATCAAGGGTTCATCGGTGGGAGCTTAAAATAGCGCTCCCCCATACCGGCGCATGTTAAATTAGAGTTTGACAGCGGGATTTAACTGGTTAACAATGGCAGATGGAACCCCTTTCCACCCGCGATTGTTAGCGTCAGATCCTGGCTATAATACACAGCGATTACCTGCCGAGCATGGGGCGAGCTGAGCCCCATGACCCGACTCCATATACCCATTCATGTACGGCAGATGTCATGAAGGGGTTAATAAGAGGTAAACTGGACATCAAACTGCTAAGGAAATAGAAGGGATCCAGGTCAAAAAATCCCGATTTTATTGAAGTACATTAACATAGTAATAACGAAAGAAAAAATGCAGCATGTGGCCATCCCACGCGTTTCAGGTGCGTTTCAGGGTGAACATACGAAACGTGCGTGGGGCCACATGCTGCATTTTTTCTGATATTATTAGTAAATAAAGTCTGGATTTTTCTCACCATCTTGAGCTGGATCTTCTCTGTCTCCTTAACCCCGTGCTTAAGTTTCTGCATAAGTTTTCATGAGAATATAGTTGAGCAGGAATCTTCACTGATGCACAAATGCTGACGTTCCCCGTAACACCTGATATTGGGCTTTGGAGCAGGGAATTGAGCGCTTTTCTTGGGTTTGATGAGATATGAGCGGCGATCGGTGCGGCGTCTGTAATCACATCATGCAGAATCCTCTATTCATTAGCAGATAGTGTTCTGGTGCCTATTGTGAAGCACAAATACGCGGCTGATTATAGAGCGCCGTAATCGCCGCCCTGATCAATTCCTTTTGTTCCATCGTTGGACATTAGTCCTCATTTTAATTAAAGATCAAAAGCAAGGTTATTTTTCAAATTATTTGTCAAGTGCGGTTTTATCGCCGCTTCCTTTACCCCATTCTCACGATTCAGCAGTTCACAATTTTGTTTACATATTCAACCTTTAAAGGTCAAAAGCAAAAGAGAATTGAGGGGGCAAGAAAAAGTGACTATTACATAAGAGGAGCCGAGCGTAAGAACAGCATACAGCCTGATAAAGAGAATAAAAACCGCTACAGAAGTGGGAGTACTATACAGGGCATTAGTATTGCAGTTATATTCTTGTACATAAGGGGCAGTATTATAGTAGTTATATTCCTGTACATAGGGGGCAGTATTATAGTAGTTATATTCTAATACATAGGGGCAGTATTATAGTAGTTATATTCTTGTACATAGGGCCAGTATTATAGTAGTTATATTCTTGTACATAGGGGGCAATATTATAGTAGTTATATTCTTGTACATAGGGGGCAGTATTATAGTAGTTATATTCTTGTACATAGGGCCAGTATTATAGTAGTTATATTCTTGTACATAGGGGGCAGTATTATAGTAGTTATATTCTTGTACATAGGAGCAGTATTATAGTAGTTATATTCTTGTACATAGGGGGCAGTATTATAGTAGTTATATTCTTGTACATATGGGCAGTTGTTATGATCCGGAACCATGGAAGACCACCACAAATCATTGGCAAAAAGGTGACAAGAGCATTGGCAACTAATCTGGCCGCCATCCCCTTACTAACCATCACAACTAGAAGTAGCCGAGGGGTGAACTAACATCCTGTGCACCGCGAACCCAGCCAGAGAACTAACTATCCTAAAGGTAGGAAAGATGAATAACTCTCTGCCTCAGAAAATAGACAAGAATAGCAAGCCCCCCACATTCAAAGACTGCGGTGATATAGGAAAAACACAATACACAGGTAGATGACAGGATTAGCAAAAGGTGAGGCCCCCGCTGACTAAAATAGGAAAGGACAGAAAAGGGACTGATGGTGGCCAGAGAAAATCCCTGCAAAATACCAACTTCCTGATAGAACAAAAAGGCCCTCAGATCGCTCGATCTGAACTCCGTCCTATACCAGGTGCCCTTGTCATACCAATGAACAGAAAACAAGAATTATAACAAATTCAACAAGCCACAAACACTTGGACCCAAAGGAGCTATACTCCACACAGAACTGCAGGGAGTTCCCCAGCCAAGCAACTGAGGGGGAAAATCCCTGGAAGGAAATAAACTGAAACCAACCACAACAAATGACAAACCCAGATAAGCAAAAGAACCAGACAATAAATAAAGAGCAAGCACTTATCTGGAGATGATGTGGTGTAGAGCAGGATTAAGCAGGCTGGAGATACAAAGAACAACTGACATCCGGCAACAGCCTGCAATCAGACCAGGACTTAAATAAGCAGAGAGTTAGCAAAGGAAACACCCACTGCACAACACACCTGGTCTCTATCCAAACCATTCCTGGCCACCAGAGGGAGCCTCCCAGCAGCCAAACATAACTAACATTCACAACAGGCAGTATTATAGTAGTTATAATCTTGTACATAGGGACAGTATTATAGTAGTTATATTCTTGTACATAGCGGCAGTATTATAGTAGATATATTCTTGTACATAGGATCAGTATTATAGTAGTTATATTCTTGTACATAGGAGCAGTATTATAGTAGTTATATTGTTGTACATAGCGGCAGTATTATAGTAGTTATATTGTTGTACATAGGGGCAGTACTATAGTAGTTATATTCTTGTACATAGGGGCAGTATTATAGTAGTTATATTCTTGTACATAGGGGCAGTATTATAGTAGTTGTATTCTTGTACATAGGGGCAGTATTATAGTAGTTATATTCTTGTACATAGGAGCAGTATTATAGTAGTTATATTCTTGTATATAGGGGGCCGTATTATAGTAGTTGTATTCTTGTACATAGGGGCAGTATTATAGTAGTTATATTCTTGTACATAGGGGCAGTATTATAGTAGTTATATTCTTGTACATAGGAGCAGTATTATAGTAGTTATATTCTTGTACATAGGGGCAGTATTATAGTAGTTATATTCTTGTACATAGGAGCAGTATTATAGTAGTTATATTGTTGTACATAGCGGCAGTATTATAGTAGTTATTTTGTTGTACATAGGGGCAGTATTATAGTAGTTATATTCTTGTACATAGGGGCAGTATTATAGTAGTTATATTCTTGTACATAGGGGCAGTATTATAGTAGTTATATTCTTGCACATAGGGGGCAGTATTATAGTAGTTATATTCTTGTACATAGGGGCAGTATTATAGTAGTTATATTCTTGTACATAGGGGCAGTATTATAGTAGTTATATTCTTGTACATAGGGGCAGTATTATAGTAGTTATATTCTTGTACATAGGAGCAGTATTATAGTAGTTATATTCTTGTACATAGGGGCAGTATTATAGTAGTTATATTCTTGTACATAGGGGCAGTATTATAGCAGTTATATTCTTGTATATAGGAGAAGTATTATAGTAGTTATATTAGACATTGTTTGAATCTTTTTGCAGGACCGCCACTAGGAATTTCAGGGCCCCATACTGGCAACATTTTTGTTGACTTGAGACTCCGCCCAGGCTCCACCCCTCAAACCTTCCACACTCTCAACGCCATGCTTGTTAAAACGTGTGTGTATATAAATATATAAAGCTGAGTGTATGTGTGTGTGTGTGTCCACTAAAGGAACCTGCATCGTCACATTTACAATCACAAAATTTTGCACAGACGCCTCATGTGATTCAGGGAACATCATAGACTATGTTTTGTGGGGAAATTTAACCCCGTGCTTTACAGTTATTCACCAAAAACCTGCTTACATTAAAGTCAATGGAGCTGGGAGCTACACGTTATTAATAGGAGCTGTGATTGGTTGCTGTAGACAACAAAGGACATTGTCAGTATAAGAAACGTATGTGTGAGGTAAAATGATATCGGTAGAGAGACAGAGAGAGAGAGAGAAAGGCATAAACAAACAGACAGGAAAAGAGACAGACAGAGAATGAGGCAGACAGAGAATGAGGCAGACAGGGAAAGAGGCAGACAGGGAAAGAGACAGACACAGAGACACACAGACGGAAAGAGACAGACAAACAGGAAAAGAGACAGACAGGGAAAGAGACAGACAGAGAATGAGGCAGACAGAGAATGAGGCAGACAGAGAATGAGGCAGACAGAGAATGAGGCAGACAGGGAAAGAGGCAGACACAGAGACACACAGACGGAAAGAGACAGACAGGGACAAACAGGAAAAGAGACAGACAGGGAAAGAGGCAGACACACAGAGACAAACACAGAGACAGACACAAAGGGAAGAGACAGACAGAGAAAGACAGGGAAAGAGACAAACAGAGGCTGGGAGAGAGGGACAGTGGTAGAGAGACAGAAAGGGAGGTACTATCCCGGGCAATGCTGGGTACTACAGCCAGTGTGTGTGTATGTATATATATATATATATATATATATATATATATATATATATATATATACATATAACACACACACACACATATATATATATATATATATATATATATATATATACACATATATATATACACACACACACACTCAAACATACACGGCCAAAAGTGTTAGCACCCTTGAAGTTGTTCCAGAAGAAGGACTTCCCTCAAAAAATTATATTACAGATATCACTAGGGGGGGGGGGCGCACAAACATCACTAGGGGGCGCACAAACATCACTGGGGGGGCATTAGAGGGAACAGCATTAGAGGGAACACAACACTGGGGGTGATAAACAGCACTGGGGAGCTGCACACAGCACTGGGGGGGCGGCTAGACAGCACTGGAGAGTAGGCACACAACACCGGAGGGCAAACTCCAGGCACACAACTAAATCCGCCCACACAGTAAGTCCTGACCACATTGCTATGCATAAGCACCCGAGCACTGCTGCCCCCGGGAATCTGCCCGTCCTGGGGCTGCAGAAAAAGTCATTGCAGGCCCTCTCCATTCATCACAGGAATCGAGGAGTTTAAACCTCTCTCTTAATTGCCGTTTTTTTTCACCTTCCTTTCAGTATTTTCTACTTCCAGATACAATTTCATAAAAATCTATCATTTAACTGGAAAAGTGTCGATGTTCTGAATTTGCGTTCCGGGAGATGAGAAGGTGACGCGTGTCACTGGCAATTATACCTCTGGTGATTTGTGATCAATTCCGGAGTTATAAATGGCAATTATGTGACGGGAGGGCATCAAGCATTGACCTTCACTATAGCTTAGTATGTGCCATTAGCAGGCCGAGCTCATTGCTCATTCTCTCCAAAAAGGCGGATAACGCTAATAACAGGTCCAGGAGGGACACTGATACAGCAGGGGGTGTAGGATTAGTCCTAGAGCTTCAGAGACATGAATGCAATGTATCGTATAGATCTTGTGCAGAATAGGAGCCTTTACTATAACAGGATGTAACATCCGATTGCCAGGCTGCAGGTATAAATCCAGGACTCATGTGCGTAAAGAGTCCAGTGGGCGGTCCTAATCTGTGATTGACAGCCTTTACAGCCAGTCTCTCACCTGTCCGTGTGTTCTGTGCTTCGTTTGCCGTCTCCAACTCTTCCATCATCTTTACTCAGTGTGGAGCTTCTGGTGCCAAATAGGCCTCAGACATCACAAAGCGCAGGACAGGTGACCTGCGAGGCGAGGTTTTTAATTTTCACCCTTTATTCTAAGGAGACCCCCTGAGCTTAATAAGCAATGTGATATAAGAATGTCAAATCGATTTTCATGGTGAAATTTGAGCCAACTCTCGAATTCAGATTTTGGCAAATTTGTGTCACACTAGGGACAGGGAAGTACCAAGTGAATGGCGAAAGGGAAGAGAAGGGAAACCCTGTGTCTAGGGAAGGGGGTGATGTTGGCCCCTGATCAAGCCTACCACTGGGCCCTGGCTTCCCTCACCACCCGAAATAGGTTCCGCACCTATGCGCCAAGCAGGATACCTGTCACGCTCCTGGGGCCATGGCGCCACTCGTCACGGCGCCGCACCCCACTCACCGACCTGATTCCCGTACGCTCTGACCGCGGCTGCAGCTCCCGCTCTCCCTCCTCAGCCTCCTCCGTGCACCCTGCTCATCGGCCCCATCGTCTCGCTGCAGTCCGGGGCTCTGCTTCCCTTCCTCTGCGTCCTATGCTGATCTCCGGCTCCTGGGCTTCGCGCTTGCGCACTAGGGCGCAGGCAGGCTCTCTCACCTCTTCTTAAAGGGCCAGTGTCTCTGAAACAGGATATGGCTGATAACAGGTATAGGGTATATAAGACTTCCTTTTTCATTTGGGCAGTGCCTGTGCAACATGTTCTTGTAGCTTTGTCTCTTGTGCTAGGTGTTCAGGTCCCTCTGTGTCTCGTACCCAGGTTAACCCTGTCTCTGCCCACAGATCCTGACTGCCAGCTTGAGTCTGTCCAGCCCTCCGGTTTCCCAGGAGATTCCCCGGTGACAGTCTGCTGTAGATCCCATCATCTCCCTCCGGCCTGTACCCATTGCCGGTTCTGGACTTCATCCGGTATCATCAGTCTGCACCCGTCGCTGGTCCCGGACTTCGTCTGTTACCACCACCAGTCATCACCTGTACCCGGTTCCACTCATCCGTCCTGATTCCCTTGGGCCCACATCTACCGTTGGACCAGCCGCCATATCCCGCACGGACATCTTAAGGATGCTAACCCGTATTTCACTCGTGTCCCGGCTGCTGTGCATCTAGGCCCTCTGGGGTGGCCGCCAGACTGTCCCTGTATAGGGGCTCGCTCCTGGTAGTCTCCCTGGGGGAGTCCGGTGCGCGGTCCTGTGGATCCTCCTTTGCACCGAACATTACAATACCTGACCCTAGGCTCACCCTGATCTGGGCATTAAATAGGGAACAGATGGGATGAGCTTTTTGTCAAACCTACTAATCTCTAAAGAACACGCAGGGTTAACAAACAAGGAAAAACAACTTTGTTGACTCAGGGAGAGAAACTGCAACAACTACGAAGATTCTCCAGATGTATGCAAGTCACCTGCTTGCACTGAAGACTTTGTAAAGGGATATGAAATATCACCAGCACCAAGAAATAGGAAGTGAAGGTATATAAAGACAATGAAAGTACTGGTGAACAGCAGCTCACAGGCTGAGGAAATCTGCAGGGTCCTAATGGGAAAGGGATGAAAACCAAACAGAAATAATAGAAGGTCAGGGAGCGGTTTGTGCAGGTAAATGCTGCGACCTTCTATAGCTGGATACCACAGGACTGTGGTAATAGTTGGATAATTCTAAGTTCAAGTCACCTAAGTGGTCTAACAAACAAAAATAAAAAAAAAAATCTGTCCAAAAATTATGAAAAAAATCCACAAAAATTATGGCTTTTTGCTCATTTGCTCATTACTAGTTCCATACCTTTATTCTCCTGATTAGCAGTCCTCCCAGTCAATCATATTGGTACAGAAATGCCATTACCTAAGATAGGAAAACCCCTTTAAGTGGCACTTTAGGTATAGTAGCATACAGAATTGCTCTTGAACAGGTTTCTTTTTACAATTATTTTGGAGTAGAATCTTTTCCAAAATGCACTTACAAAACAAAAGCGTAAAAAACTTTCCAAATAAAAATTCAATTAATTTCAATGGGAAAACACAGCTCTAGAGTAGGGCACCTGTTGCTATTTTATATCAAGTGGAAAAAGTAGCAACCTGTCAGTTTTTAAAGCTCTTGTGCTTGAAAAAAAATTCAAGTTTGACTGCTAAATTGATAGAAACAAGAAACAATGCCCCATTCACAAATAAAATAATAATAATGAAAAGAACACAAAACATTAGCAGAGTCGCAGCTTTGCGGAAATGGCCGCACATGTCTGTAAAAGAGAATAAAGCAAAGTAAAAATTAATTAGTAAAAAGCAATTAATGCCAGCATCTGTGAATTAAAAGGGTTCTACACAATGAACAGTTTTTGAAATAATAAAAAAATATTTTGACTTGTAATAGGTTAGTGGTTTAGATAATAAAATTTCACTCTTCAATTTTCTTTTTTTTTACTGCCTTCAGCTCGATCTTGAGCCATGGTGACTTGATGGATGAATGATCTGTAGGAAGATTGATCTTGCGCAGTCTAGAAAGGTCCACCAGGGTCTCTGCCTACATGGGTCCACCAGGGTTTTCTCCGCCTACATGGGTCCACCAGGGTCTTCTCCGCCTAGATGGGTCCACCAGGGTCTTCTCTGCCTACATGGGTCCACCAGGGTCTTCTCCGCCTACATGGGTCCACCAGGGTCTTCTCCGCCTAGATGGGTCCACCAGGGTCTTGTCTGCCTAGATGCGTCCACCAGGATCTTCTCCGCCTAGATGGGTCCATCAGATATCTTCTCTGCCTAGATCAGTCCACCAGGTCTTCTCCGCCTAGATTGGTCCACCAGGGTCTTCGCCACCTAGATAGATGCACCAGGGTCTTCTCCAGCAAAATGGGTCCACCAGTGTTTTCTTCACCTAGATAACTCCACCAGGGTCTTCTCTGCCTAGATGAGTCCCCCAGGGGCTCCCCTGCCTATATGGGTCCACTAGGGTCTTCTCTGCCTAGATGGGTCCACCAGGGTCTTCGCCGCCTAGATAGGTCCACCAGGGTCTTCGCCGCCTAGATGGGTCCACCAGGGTCTTCTCCACCTAGATGGGTCCACCAGGGTCTTCTCCACCTAGATGGGTCCACCAGGGTGTTCTCCGCCTAGATAGGTCCACCAGGGTCTTCTCCACCTAGATAGCTCCACCAGGGCTTTCTACACCTAGATAGGTCCACCAGGGTCTTCTTTGCCTAGATGGGTCCACCAGGGGCGTCTCTGCCTAGATGGGTCCACCAGGCTCTTCTCCACCCAGATGGTCCACCAGGCTCTTCTCCACCGAGATGGGTCCACCAAGGTCTTCTCCGCCTAGATGGGTCCACCAGGGTCTTCTCTGCCTAGAGAGGTCCACCAGGGTCTTCTCCGCCTAGTGAAGTCCACCAGGGTCTTCTCCGCCTAGATGGGCCCACCAGGGTCTTCTCTGCCTAGATGGGTCCACCAGGGTTTTCTCCGCCTAGATGGCTCCACTAGGGTCTTCTATGCCTACATAGGACCACCAAGGTCTTGTACGCCTACATAGGCCCACCAGGGTCTTCTCTGCCTAGATAGGTCTGTCAGGGTCTTCTCCACTGTTATCTTCATTGTATCAAGCCACTGGATTGCCATTGGGTTACTGGTCTTCCTTTTCAGACTCCCCGATATGAAGTGTGCTGCCTGATCCAAGGCTCAGATTTTTCTCTTGTAGGAGTGTGTCTCTCAGTAATACATTCTGGATATGAGGTGTGTGTGTATCCAAAGTGCTGAGGTCTTCATTAGCTAATGTATCAGCACAGCTTTTATCCTGCTCGCATCTCTTTATGTGTTTTCCTCCTTTTCTACAATGTGTTACCAAGACACTTTCCTCCCTCTCCATGCTTTGGAGGTTTGTATGCAATCCGAGCTGCTATTTCTAACACTGAAAGAAGGGAAGGAGAGAGCAGAGAGTTGATATTTCCTGCAGGGCACTCAGTTAAAGGACTTACAGGCTCTGCTGTAAGAAAATGGTAGAAAATATTTAATGAAGAATATTTAGAAAATTGCTTAACTTTGTAATTAGGAATCAATTGAACACTAAAACTTTATGAATTTTTATACTTCCTGAGTAGGAGGTTTCTAAAACAAGTCTGTGTAATATGGAGAGGTAGTGTATTCTATACCAAATAAATTTTCCTTTGAACACATATATTTCACAATAACTATGGGGTAGCAGGGAATCAGGGATCCTAATCTGTCCCTCAAGCTATACAGGCCCTATGCTATCCCTAATCTCAGGGATACTCCTGATGGTGGAGATGCCTGAGTCTCCTTTCTGGCCCTGCTCCTGACCAGTCCTGATCTGATTTCACCTCCCCAAAAGGAGGGACAGGAAGGAGTGTGACAAAATCACAGATAAAGACAAACAAGGGAAAACTCTGCCACACAGTGCACACAGAGGTAAAACAATAAGAGATTCAGGAGGAAAACAAGAGCATGAAGGAAGCTACAAAACAGAGCACAACTTTCACCAAAGAGACTGGGACAACACACCTCATAGACCAACATAGAATAAACTATAGCTGGCATGGGTGGAAGTACTCAACCAGGATAAACAGCAGAGGAGCAAATGTGATTAGGTCTCACCACAACATGTGATCAAAGAAGAAAGCAGACCAGCAGAGATTAACTCTTGCAGCCCACAGCAAGTCGACACCTGAGTCTTCCTGTGTTGATCCCAGACATCAGATAAACCATTGGGCGGAGTGTCAAAATCTGGAATATGAACACAGGCCGATGCCGCTATGACAGTCAGCGTAGTTAGTGCAAAACTCTGTGTGACACTATACTAGTAGAGCTCCTGTCATGGTTCCGCTGTGTGGAGCATTTTGTATTTGGAAATGCTCTGCTATGTGTCTTGTGCACTTGCTGACAGGTTGTCTTTCAGCACTAAGGTCCACGCTGGTTTTGGGAGGTGTCTTCACAGATGCGCCTTGTTCCTGGTGATTGCTCTGTTTCAGTTCTGGGCTTGCTCTGTCTGAACTTCACCAGTCGTACTTTCTGTTTGCTCAGTGTGCTCTTGGCTGCTGTCTGGTGTAAGTGTTCTGATCTTGGCTTCTGACCTCAGACCTTTTCCTGACCACATCTGTCTGCTCCCTGAACCTTATATGTTACCTCCCGGCTTCTGACCTCTTCCTGACCACATCTCTGTCTGCTCCCTGAACCTTATACGTTACGTCCCAGCTTCTGACCTCGGATCTCTTACTAACCACGTCTCCGTCTGCTCCCTGAACCTTATACGTTACCTCCCGGCTTCTGACTACGTCTCTGTCTTTTCCCTTAACCTTATACGTTACCTCCTGGCTTCTGACCTCGGACCTCTTCCTGACCACATCTCTGTCTGATCCTTAAACCTTATAAGTTACCTCCCGGCTTCTGACCTCGGACATCTTCCTGATCACGTCTGTCTGCTCCCTGAATCTTATACGTTACTGGCTTATGATCTTGGCTTCTCTGACTACCCTTCTATTCATACTGCTCGTAGTGTCTAGCATCACAGGTCTGCCCTACAGAATACCCAGGGTAAGGTTTCTGAAACAAGTCTGTGTTATATGGAGAGGCAGTGTATTATATAGCAAATAGATTTTCATGTGGCCACATATACTAGTAAAGGTCCACCCTACAGAATACCCTGGGAAGCATTTAGAAGAGAAGTAAACCTGGATTTTGCCTGTAACACTTACTCAGCTTTGCATATGCGGCCGGTGACTGATGTAGAACTCCCCTTTAAATCAGTTGAAAAGTTTTCTTATTCCCCTCCATATTAAATTCTTTTCTCTCCATCATAAATTGCTGCGGAGATTGGACTATTACTCTGAACAAAGCACTACTCCCTCCCTCCTCCGTCCTGCGTCCAATTCTTACCCATAAGAACAAAATGTAAATTTTTCACTTCTTGAGATTCTAAAAAAGACTTTCCAGCCGACTTTGTGCTAAATGAATGCGGCTTAAAATGCAGTAGTTTAACACGATAGGTCCGGACCTCGCAGAATGAGACACATTTTTTAACGCGACCGTCACAATCAATCGGGAGACAACCAGATAGAATCTTCTGTAAGGAGAGAGAAAGCGTCAGGGAATAAAGATCTGCATGATCAAAGTGAAAGATGCGGAGCGCCGCGTCAGAATATAAATAAAGCCACTGACTGCGAAATCCATTTTCTACTTGGATGATTTTCGCTTGGAACACATTGAGACTCCGAAGGTGTTGAGCACCAATCACAAACAGCAGAAAGATTGATTATCGTAATAGCGCTTATGAATACGGCGACGGCTGATGAATGTGGCGGGGACGCGGCGCTCCGATCACGGCATGATGAAGCATTTTACCATGGAGGCAACTGGCAGACTAACTTTGATTAGCCAATGCCTTTTACTATTTCAAGTCGGGGGGCAGGAACCATGTGGGCTAAGAAATGGAGATATAGGATAAGTACAATATATCCGGGGCAGGGCATTGTGCACAATATATCCGGGGCAGGGGATTGTGCACAATAGATCCTGGGCAGGGCATTGTGTTCAATAGATCCTGGGCAGGGGATTGTACACAATAGATCCTGGGCAGGGGATTGTGCACAATAGATCCTGGGCAGGGGATTGTGCACAATAGATCCTGGGCAGGGGATTGCGCACAATATATCCTGGGCAGGGGATTGTGCACAATATATCTGGGACAGGTGATTGCACACAATAGATCCTGGGCAGGGGATTGTGCACAAAAGAACTTGGGCAGGGGATTGTGCACAATAGATCTTGGGCAGGGGATTGTGCACAATATATCCTGGGCGGGGGATTGTGCACAATAGATCCCGTGCATGGGATTGTGCACATTAGATCCAGGGCAGGGGATTGTGCACAATAGATCCTGGGCAGGGGATTGCGCACAATAGATCCTGGGCAGGGGATGTGCACATTAGATCCTGGGCAGGGCATTGTGCACAATAGATCCTGGGCAGGGGATTGTACACAATCGATCCTCGGCAGGGGATTGTGTACAATAGATCCTGGGCAAGGGATTGCGTACAATAGATCCTGGGCAGGGAATTGCGCACAATATATCTGGGACAGGTGATTGTGCACAATAGATCCTGGGCAGGGGATTGTGCACAATAGATCCTGGGCAGGGGATTGTGCACAATGGATCCTGGGCAGGGGATTTTGACCAATAGATCCTGGGCAGGGAATTGTGCACAATAGATCCTGGGAAGGGGATTGCGCACAATATATATCCGGGGCAGGGGATTGCGCACAATAGATCCGGGGCAGGGGTTTGCGCACAATAGATCTGGTCCGGGGGATTACGCACAATATATCTGGGGCAGGGGATTGGAGGATATCAGAAAAGGCATTATATGTCAGGGGTGACTAGGCCGATCCATGATTTATAGGATATGTTGACATAGTTACTTGGAAAAGTCTATAGAGGCAACAAGTCAAAAAGTGTTTCTTAAAGGGATTGTCCAGAAAATAAAAATATTTCATTTAAAGGACTCAGATTGTTTAGAAAAAGTCCAAAAAGTAATATACCATCAATGATCTCTCATATTATCTCTGTTTTCTGGTTCTGTCTCAGCTAAAGATTGTTCGTGAGGACTTTTCTTTAGCAATTTTCTGTTTATCCAGACTACAGATGGACAAACTGGCAGATTTTTGGATACGGTAGGACTTTAAAAAAAATGTCCAGTTCGGGACCGGAATTGAACCTGGACACCTACCCAGACACTCAACCCCATATAAATCTATAGGGACCTAAACATTGGCTGTAAAAAGGTGGTAGAAAGGGATAGGGGGCTCAAAGCAGGGGCGTTTTACTTACAGAGTCTCCTGCCCGGCTGTCACATTGCTTCCGGGTCCGATAATTAACTCTCATACATATTCACTGCTTTCCCCGCACCACAGTCAGCCTCGGCGTCTGTGATTGGTGGTAGTCAGACTGGATAATGCTACCTCACCAGTATAGACTAGCTATAGCTGGCCCTAATGGAAATGTCCCGCCAGCATAAATAGGAGGTGAGCAAATAAGACTGGCTCTCCCATAGCATGTCACTAAAGGTCATTAACAAGCAGACCAGCAGAGATTGCCACTTGCTAGCCTGCCTATGAACTACAAGTCTGTGGGTCGACACCCGAGTCTGCCTGCGCTGATCAGACATCAGAGAAATTAGAGGGCAGAGTGGCAGAATCTGGAGATTCCACAGATTCTGCCGCCGCCATGACAATACTTCCTGTTCACTTGCGGTGGCAATTCAGTGTTGTCATAGGGACGATCTCTGGATTAAATTCACAATCGATATCAATGTTTACATCCTAACTAACATCAATATACAGTACTTATCTTCATTGAGCCCTGCTATCTTGTGCCCTATTGACTCCCCTGCCATAGTGTCACTGGTGACAGACAGTCATCTGGTTTCTGGCCATAGAAGGTCACAGTGTTTGGCTGTGCAGAATTCCCCCTGACTTTCCATTGTTCCTGCTGTCAGTATTCATTAATATAGGCTTTCCTGCTGGATTCATCTCTCCCTCTTTTGGACCCAGCAGGGCCTCCCCTTCCACCCAGCTGCTGATCATCAGCATTATCTTGGTGCTTAAATACCTCTTCCTTCCCTGGACTGGTGCTGTGTGTCCTCCTCGTGTTTTCTATAGTGTTTAGTGACGTTGATGAAGAGCTCATCCCATCCGTTCCCAATTTAGGGCCCAGCACTAGGGATACCTAGGGTCAGGTATTTGGCTCAGCACATAGGTGAGGAACCTATCTAGGGTGGTGAGGGACCCCAGGGACCAGCAGTAGGGATACATAGGGTCAGGTATTTGGCTCGGAGCATAGGTGCGGAACCTATTTAGGGTGGTGAGGGATCCCAGGGACCAGCGGTAGATTTGGTCAGGAGTCACCATCTCTCCCTTCCATAGACACAGGGTTTCCGTTCTCTTTCGCCGTTTGCTTGGTACTTCCCCGCACCTAGTGTGACACAGAAAACAATAGTACTACACATGACATATAGGGCGGTCCTGGTGCAAGTATTATATTGGGGTCCAAAACCTTTAAATTACAGCACTGATTTATGGTATAATCTAATTTGGATATTTTTAACACTTTCCTTTCTGGGTCGCATGGATAAAATATTACTGTAATTAACAATATTGCCATGATATCATGGAATTGATTACTAAAGAGTGGCAAGAACGTTATAAAAAGAAGGGGTCACTGAGGATAACGATTTAGCTGTCCAGGCCTCTTGCAAACGGACGATTATGTGCTAGAAACTACAGTAAAAAGGTTGGCAGCTAAAACTGTTATTGAGAACGAGCAGCGGGGTCCGGAGCGAGCGGAGCGGTTCTCACAAGCGGGTGACATTAATCTGGATTGTCGCCCTCCAACTCCAGATACAGAACAATCCCGCACGGCTGTCGGGAGAAGAATTAGGGTGACAAAGTGCAAATGTTTGACTACGGGAAATCTCATCGCACTTTACATAATTTCTCTATGATGTTAATGCATTTTGGAGCCGCGGCACTTGAAGACGTCGTCGTTAGCCAGAAGAGGTTATAATGGAGAATTTTTATAAATGTCACAATCTGTGTAATTTCTTAAGGCACTGGAAGCGTCTGCTTCTCCTCAGCATCATCTTATAACACCGGGGTCGCAAGTCGATTTTCTTTTAGCATTTTTTTATTTTCGTAGTGAAAGCTTTTCCTGGTGGCCGGTAGTTTGGACTGCCGGGGAAGTTCCTTCGCCTTTTCCCAGACTTGCATAAATGTCTTACATTGTTACATGTAGATGGAACAAGGTTTTTGGGACTTTATTTCAATAATCAATTTTGCACATAGTTTGGTATATTTATGTAATTTACTGTTGTATCCATATTTTTATAGATCCATCGATTCTAACGGTGGTCACATGACCCGATCTCTGCATTCCGCTGACCGTCCAAATTATGCACCAAATAGATTTTTGGAATTTTGGAACTCTTAGAAACTCCCTTTAAAAGAGTTCTTGTTACCAATAGTTTCAAACCATAGACAAATTGGAGTAACACATCCACTAAAATATAATCTTTTAATGAAAAATCTGTTAAGATAAATAAATATCAACAACAATACATAGATCAAATTACAAAGAGGAAAATACAGACATAAATCCCATTAGTGGGGAGGGGGCAGAGAGAAAACGTATCCAAATAAATGGCAAGTACCAATTTCTGAGTGGGGTAAAACAGCAAACATATATATCATATCACTGCTAAAGTAGCCATAGTGAATATACCCCTATCACCATCCCATGCAAGGAAGCATATAATAGTATTAATAAGTTAATGCAATGTCCTAAGACAAAAATGAGCGCTTGAATCAGACTTACTATAATTCCTGCTGCTGGTTCGTAGGCAAAAAAACCCCGCAAATTGCCTGGGCAGAAATAATAAAATAACTGAAATTTCTCTATATATAGAAAATTTCAAAAACCAGCGCTGGATAGTAAGATTAATACTTTTTAATATCCGACGCGCGGGACCGGCGACGCCCCCGAAACGCGCGTCGGATTTTGCTCAGTCTTTAATTCTACCATTGCAGAGTGGACGTAATTGTCTGCTCGTTCTTACCTGTTACGGAATCTGCCGGCCCATGAACAGGTGGACATCTAAGCAGGCCTAAGCAGGTGCACGAAGGACTTTGTTGCTTCGGGAGAGTGCAATCCTGCACTATTAACTTTCAATTGGTACATTGCAACTTGGATCTAAGGATACGCAAACCGCGATCCAGTACCATTTCCTCCTCTCCAGTGGGAGAAAGATTTAAAGCCACACAAGGACCGCATACCACGGAGCCCGTAACATCAGCGGTGGTGTCAGGTAACATACACCGGGGACCTGTAATAAGCCCCCGGTGCACTGATCCCTCTGTCCGCTAGACTCCTCGGCAAGAGTGCGGCTCATTCACTCAGGGCCTGTGGAAGTGTGCAGTGTGGTTTTTCAGTATTTATCCAACGAACTTTCAAGTTTCCCTTCTACCACAACTACTTGTGAGAAAGAATATTGCCATTGTATATGGACTGGCACGGAGGTGGCATCTCCTAGGAATAACCTTTGCAAATAATACCTTTCTGAGGAAGTTTTTTTCCTTTTTTTCCTTTTTATCTGGATAACTACCTTCACTAATATTTCATTTATATTTGGTTTAACTTTAATATTTTTGATTGCCACCAGCCGGGGCTCCACGAGTATTTATTATTATTATTTTTTTAAATTCTAATGAATTATTTTGTTTCTGGTGTTTATTGATTGTATGTATATTTTGGTTTTTTGGCTGCCATTTTGTGTTTGATATTAAAAATTATTAATCTTACTATCCAGCGCTGGTTTTTGAAATTTTCTATATATAGAGAAATTTCAGTTATTTTATTAATAGTATTAATATGTCAGCTTACCCATAATGGATGAGGAAAATCTCCCAGAGAAACCCAGCAACCCCGACGCGTGTTTCGCCCTCGGGTTTTCTCAAGGCATTGTGCATCTTTTATGTCTTTTGCTAATTTAGTCATAAGTTGCAGGTGGGCATTCCCAAGCCAGACAAATGCTCAGTTGCACCCCCAATAATTCCCTCTTTGTCTAAATTAAATAGCCAGCGCTGTCATCATTATCATCATGTTGACTCTGAAATCATGTGCATGCACAGTGTTATTGGCTCACTTGGTGACATGGATTCACTAAGTTATTGTCAGGGTAAGCAACATGGATCAATTGCGATAGTGTAGTGGGGCAAGATATGGGCAATTGGAGACCTAGGCAGCAGGTTATAGAGGACAGCAGACAAACAAGCGGAGCATGAAACACCAGAAGACACAGAGCCAGGCATATGGATATACACAGGTACTGTAGATAGTCAATCCAGGACTTGCAGCAGATAAAAGGTTAATGGCAGAGTTGTCTGTTACCCGAAGAGATATAGGCAACCAGCAAATAAATGGTTAACCGCTGGCAGAAGTGATGAACATGCAAAATGGATACTTGATTGCAAAAGAGATAACTCACTGTTGCAGCAGAATTGTAGTGTGACTAGAGCAAGTATTAACAGAGAAGAGTTTGTTATGCATACAGGAGGCTTAATACATGGAGGTCTATGGGGCTGCATTATACATGGAGGTCTATGGGGCTGCATAATACAATATGAAGGTTTATGGGGCTGCATTATAATACATATAGGACTATGGGGGCTACATTATAATATATGGAGGACTATGGAGGCTACCTTATACATGGACTATGGGGGTGCATTATAAAACATGGAGGACTATGTGGTGCAGTATAATATATGGAGAACTATGGGGTGAATTATAATACATTGAGAACTATGGGAAATTCATTATAATAATTGGAGGGCTATGAGGGCTACTTTATACATGGAGGACTATGAGGATGCATTATAATATATGGAGGACTATGTGGTGCTGTATAATACATGGAGGACTATGGGGTGATTTATGATACATGGAGGACTATGGGAAATGCATTATAATACATGGAGGACTATGGGGGTGCATTCTAATATATGAAGGGTTATGTGGGACCCTTTATACTATATGGAAGGTTATGTGGGGGCCATTATAGTATTTGGAGAGCTCAGAGCCAGGAGCTTTAGTGCATGTGCAACTCCAGGAATGAATGTCAGGCATACAGTAAGGTAACAAAACATAGTTTCTGTGTCATATACAGTATAAAATTAATCAAAACCAATTTTAGACTTGAAAATAAAACTATTTTAAACAGCCTATGTCAAAATTAGTCGGAGATATATAAATATTTATGGCGTGAGCTCCCCTAGTGATGGCTTCAGGTAGCTGCTTTGATCACAATGACAATTTGATGAGACTTCGCCTTTAAAAGTAGGTACTCAATGTAATGCAAGCCACTACTTACGGCTAGTACAGATGGAAGAGTAGTCAGGAAAGCCGGGGTCTGGTATGGACACGTATGGATACAGGGAGAATTCACGCGTAGTCAGGTCACGATCCAGGGTCAGTATTCCAGAAAGACACGTAATAACTTCAGGGAGAAAACTGAGATGTAGTCAGATAACGGTGCGGGGTCAAAAGCCAAGAAGTCACTACAGGAACAAGAGCAGGCAAAGAGAAATCAAGCAACAGTCTGGGCTTGGAAAACAGAGATCAGAACAAAGCAAAGACACAGGCCAACAGCACAACTACCAAACCAGAATGTACAACTGGCAAAGTTCTAGGGGAGCATGCTCAGTAAAGAAACAGGGCAATTACCAGAAAGATGACACACCTGAGCACACACCTCCCAGAACCAGAATGGAATCCGGCACAGTCAATGAATCTGACAGCTCAGCAGTCCAGGAAACACAGCAGAGCATCTCATAGTGAAAGATGCTCTGCATAGAGGAATCGTGTCACTCATCTTCTATAGCCTCATATGTGCTATATGCATTACGGAGTAAGCCTCTATTTTGGAAATCCAGCTTTCCTCCCCATGTATTATTGGCTCAGAATCACTTGCCTTCACTGTAAAGCAAGGAGTATTTCTGTAAGATTAATAGGACAGAACTTTGTGATCACAATTAGTCCACTTGTCAGGCTGATTTTCCTTCCTTGTATGTTGGTGTGTCTCGTAGACGATGATCCATAAATCAAGCCCGTTATATCACCGCTTCACCCGCACTCCAGCTTTACCATCTTTAATCAGGCGGTATTCTTGGGGACAAGATTATTATCTAGGAACTGTCTAAGAAATGTATTCACTTTTAATTATTTTGTATTCATATTCATGAAAAGAGAAGGAAATTGACTTAAATGACTCATAATAAGTGTCACAACTAAAACCCAGAAAGTATATTTAAAGCAGGCAGCAATTAAAGCAAAATGATAACAAATACTGCACAGTGCGCAAAATAAAATGTAGTAAAAAAAAATATTAAATATTTTTTTGATTCTGTAAAGTACTTAGGAATAAAAAAAATACATGGTCTCTATGCACCACAATGAAGCAGGGTTTTCTGCAAAGTTCTAGCAGTTTAGTAGGATATCCCTTTTTCAGGAATATTTGTTGAATCTTCTTCAACTATATTTTGCAAGTCTGCTCATCAGAAACAATATTACCTGCCATATTAAACTGAGAAATTGAAATAGATTTCTTTGTGACCTTAGGGTGGCAACTGGAAAAAAGTGAAATCTGTCTCTTTCAATTACAAACCTATAGGCAACCCTCTCTCCATGTTATTTAATGACTAGCTGTAGTACCCGGCATTGCCCGCGATAGTGACTGTCTCTCTGTCTCTCTCCCAGCTCTGTATGTCTGTCTCTTTCTGTCTCTCTGTTTGTCTTTGTCTGTCACTGTGTGTCTGTCTCTATCCACGTCTGTCTGTATCTACCTCTCTGTCTGTCTCTGTATCAGTCTGTCTGTCTCTATCTCTGTGTCTGTCTGTGTCTGTCTGTCTCTCTCTATCTCTGTGTGTGTCTGTCAGTCTCTTTCTCCATCTGTCTCTTTCTCCATCTGTCTCTTTCCCCGTCTGTCTCTTTCCCCGTCTGTCTCTGTCTCTTTTCCTGTCTCTTTCCTTGTCTCTATCTCTTTCCCTGTTTTTGTCTCTTTCCCTGTCTGTCTCTTTCCCTGTCTGTCTCTTTCCCTGTCTGTCTCTTTCCCTGTCTGTCTCTTTCCCTGTCTGTCTCTTTCCCTGTCTGTCTCTTTCCCTGTCTGTCTCTTTCTCTGTCTCTTTCCCTGTCTCTTTCCCTGTCTGTCTCTTTCCCTGTCTGTCTCTTTCCCTGTCTGTCTCTTTCCCTGTCTGTCTCTTTCCCTGTCTGTCTCTTTCCCTGTCTGTCTCTTTCCCTGTCTGCCTGTCTCTTTCCCTGTCTATCTGTGCCTGTCTCTTTCCCTGTCTGTCTTTCTGTGTCTTTCTACCTCTGTCTGTCTCTTTGACTATCTCTCTCTCTGTCTCTTTCCCTGTCTGCCTCTTACTATGCCTGGATGGGGACATTTTTACAAGGATGGGGTTATATATACACTAGGATGTGGGCTAGAATGGGGAACATATATACTAGGAAGGGGGACATATATGCCAGGCTGGGGGCATACTTACCAAGATGGGGGCATATTTACCAGGATATGGGACAAATTTATGAGGAAGGAACTAGGATGGGGACATTAGAACAGGATGGGGGACATTACTACATACTGGGGAGGAGGGAAACCTGTATGTCTTTATAGGATTTAGAATGCTAAATGTATACTGTACATACATCTGACCAGCATAAGGGGGGATAGGTCCAAATTTTGCACCAGGGGTTATTTGGACTCATTTCTTTGGTCCAATCTATAGTGGATAGGGCAAGCAGTGCTCCACGCCTTCTCAATAGGTAGGCGGGAAAAGCATGACTCACAGGCATTTTCAATAAATGGGTGGAATTGAGCAGGACTCACATTTTCTCTGGGAGCATTAAACTACTTTTTTTCCCTTTAAAATCTTTAAAATCGAAATTAAATCATGCAAAAAAAATAATATCTCATTCGCAGCTTCGCCCTAACTATTCTATGCTGTCCTGTAAAGACCTTAAAGGTTCCATTTCAAGAAAAAATTCCTAGTTAAAAGGGTTAACTAGTTTTATGAAAGCGGGTCCCAGACTCTGTAAAATAACAAATTTAGTAGCTACTCATCTTATCTGTGTTCAGGGCGGTCTCACGATTGTGGCTGCAGCGGTGATGTGATGTTAACAGCGCAAAGCACCACTAAAGTTAGTCATTGAGCTCCGCGACTGTGCTAAGGATGACGGCACGTGTTACACTGTGATTGGCTAGAACAATAATGAGTGCTATTTTCGGGTGTAGAAGGTTGCAGCATTTGGCTACACAAGCTGCTCTCTGAGTTTCACTTGTTCCCTGCTTGGGGTATATGCCTTTCTCTTTAGGACCCTGTGGATTTCCTCACCTTTTCTGCTGTTAATCTTCAGCACTTCCCTTTGCATACAGACAGACAGACAGACACACACAACTCTGCTGCATACATATAGACACACACAGCTCTGCAGACATACACACAGCTCTTGGGGGCCCACACACGCTGCTCCGGGGGGCCCACACATGCAGCTCCGGGGGGCCCACACACGCAGCTCCGGGGGGCCCACACACGCAGCTCTGGGTGCCAGCACATACGGCTCCGGGGGGAGGGGGGACAGGGCATACACCTGGGTGGGGGGGGAGCCCATACAGCTCACTGGGACCCATAAACCTGGGTGGCTGGGAGGGAACATACAGGTCGAGTGGGGGAGGGGTGTAGCACATACCGCTCGGTCAGGGAAGAGAGGGGGCCCACACAGCGCCGGAGGGAAGCGCTGTGCTGGGGGTCGCTGGCTGGCACTGCGCCTCCTTCATCTGTGGGACTGAGCAGGACGCCGCGCGGTAGCTCAGCCCACAGATGAAGCTCAAACGCTCTGGTCTGTGCGTCTTAAAGGGACGGCAGCCACAGTTTCCTGCTCAGGAACTTGGCCCGGGGGCAGCAGAACTGAAGGCGAGTGGCCAAAATGCCGCCCCCCTGACACTTGCCGCCTCCACCCCCCCTTTGCTACGCCACTGGATCTCTGTGTCTTCTTTAGCAGTTAGTGGGGTTGACTAAGCGCTCATCCCATCCGTTCCCTACCTAGGGCCTATTACAGGGTCAACCAGCGTCAGATATCCAGCTCGGCTCATAGCTGTGGAACCTATCTAGGGTGGTGAGGGAAGCCAGGGGTCAGCGGTAGGTTTAGTCAGGGGTCACCATCTCCCTTCCCTTCCGCCTGGTACTCCCCCATACCTAGCGTGACACTCAAGGAGGGTTCCTCTTCTTTGCCTTATTCAGAGGGCAAAGACAAATGTTCATATGGGCAACTTATAATTATAGCCCTCTTAACTTATATTCGTGCCCACCAGGCTACAACCCACTAGTAGTCACATCTTAGGTCACCACACTGGATTTTCATTATTTGTACCCCAAGTTTCCATGAACAATTTCTTTGGAAAGATGCACAATAAACAGATGTCTATTTTCATATGTGATATTACTCAGTGCATGACTTTACCTGGGAATGGCCGGCAGAACATTGAATATGTGAGTAATAAAATGTAAATACCAGAAAGATATTATTCCAGTAACCGGAATGGAATTCCCATCAATGTGAATGTCACTTTTATTAAACATGCTGGGTTCTCATTCTCCGGAAGAAACTTTCATTTCATGCCCTTGGAGGCAGTGAAATTGGGACGTAGACATCGACTTTACAGATGAATTCACCTAATGGATTTTTGTCACATGTATTTGGATTCTGCATTTTTTTTTTACCGGGAAAGTAAACTTTGCCATTCCGTGCACTAATGCAGAATATGTCATTACATTGATTTTTTTTTTTTTTTTTCCGCCTTCCGCAATATGTTCCCCATGAGCTAACACAACCTCGGATTTTTTTTTAACCTTGTTGAAATCAAAATGAAGTTGTCTGGTTAATGGGAGTCCCTGTAGCACAATGCTGAGATTTATTATATTCTGTCACATAAAGCTTTGGATAATAGAGACAAACAAATCATGGGATCTGCCAGGCAAGTTTTGAAAGATATTCTGCAGGTTTCCCAGCAGGAAGATATGAAATATTTAGCCACGGAAACTCTAAAGGCAAAGAATTCAAAAGGGACATTTCACAAATATTTCACTAAACATATATATATATATATATATATATATATATATATTTATGCAGGATGCAACTCCCCATGATGCTTTGTTTTGTATTGCACCGGTGGATGCGTTGTTTCCAGTCTCGGGTCCTGCACTGGTGTTGGGAGGAGCCTGCCTCCAGGCCCCTTGTTCCAGGTTATTGTTCAGATTCATAATAGAGCGATCCCGCCCAAAACATTGCCAGTCGTAGTTCCTGCTCTGCAGTGAGTGTTCTGGTTCCCATAAGTGCTCATTCTGATCTTGCCTTTCTACCTCGGTCCCTGGTGACCCTTCTCCTCCTGCTCCCCTGACTCTGACATTTTCCCTAGGCTTCTGACTTCTGGCTCGTTCCCTGACCTCGGCTCCGCTTTCTCCCTGTGTACCTGACATGACTTCCTGGCTTCTGACCTTCGGCTCGTTACCTGACCTCGGCTCTGCTTTCTCCCTGTCTACCTGACGCGACTTCCTGGCTTCTGACCTTCGTCTCGTTACCTGACCTCGGCTCCACTTTCTCCTGATGTACCTGTTGTAATTTCCTGAGTATGAGAACTCCGGCACACTGATCACCCCAAATAAAGAGATCAAACCAGAATTATGCTGTCTTTATTTTTATTGGTGACAAAAAATTGAGTTCTGTACATTGAATTGTCCACAACAAGTCGACGTTTCGGCCAACAGGCCTTCGTCAGATTGGACTTATCTAGATATAAAGTAATAAACAAAAAAGCAATCAAAATCCAATAATTGCAATAATATGATTGAGTACACAATAATACTTACAATAAACTTTAACAAAGATAAATAATTTTTTGAATGTACATATGAATATTATCATTTGTGATAAGACAAAGGAACCAATTTGGGGTGATCAGTTTGCCGGAGTTCTCATACTAAGTACTTAAATTTTTTTTCTTCTGAGCACCTGTAAGTCGGTAACTCGGTAAGTTGGTAACACTGAGCCATACTTGTATTTTTGTTGTGACTTCCTGGCTTCTGACCTTTGGCTTGTTCCTTGACCTCGGCTCCACTTTCTCTTGGTGTACCTGACGTGACTTCCTGGCTTCTGACCTTTGGCTTGTTCCTTGACCTCGGCTCCACTTTCTCTCGGTGTACCTGACGTGACTTCCTGGCTTCTGACCTTTGGCTTGTTCCTTGACCTCGGCTCCACTTTCTCTCGGTGTACCTGACGTGACTTCCTGGCTTCTGACCTCTGGCTTGTTTAACTTCCCCTTTCACTAATTGCACCTAGTGACACCTAGTGGTTGATCATCACATAAAAAATATTTAGAATTTCATATGTCTAATCTAAAAAATACATTCTGGAATTCTTTAAAGCTAAAAAAAAACCCAATTGTATCCAACTTGTGGCCACTGTTGGTACTGAATTTGTATAAAACCATAATATCAATTCCTAATTGCTCACACTTCTCATTTAGTTCAGAGTCCCTTCTTAAAAAGTCTGTGTACTTTCTTGGAAAAGTTCTTTCCTCTTCCTTCCAATGACATTTGATAAATTGAATAGTTTACCTGGATGGGTACAAAAGGGAAGACAAGTGTGGCGCTAACCTAAGCGCAGTAAATCGTGAAAATACTTGGATATAAATGAATTCAATGCTCACCTTTTTGAAGGTATAATTCGCCTTGAAAGTAGCTGTATTGAGCCACAGCAACTGGCCCCTCTTGGCTTGCAGCAATCCATGGACACTATGAGAGAATCCTCCCTTGGATTCACATAGGCACCACAAATCAGAACCATAAAAAAATCCAGGCTGTGCGTGATTGCGCTTCCATAGGAGGCCAGAGTGCGTGTCGGCTAGCAAGCCTTCTTCAGGCTTAGCTTATATTATACCTGAAGAAGGCTTGCTAGTCGAAACGCGTTGTATGTGGACATCAATATTATTCATCAAAATTATGTGAACATCAATAAATAATTTTTAAAAAGGATCACCCCGCTACGGCCTCCTATGGAAGCGCAATCACACACAGCCTGGATTTTTTTATGGTACTGACTCCAATGACATTTAAAATGCGTTGTTTTAACTCTAAACATTGTCTTCATTCCACAGTTATTCTCCTGAGTAATAATGGGGCAAACCTTTCCTTTAGCCAATTGGGTGATGTCATGAACTGGGCCATTGGGGGGGCACTGAAGATCCCTCTGCACGGTCATGGACTTGTCAATCTGTGATGACACCACACCATGCAGCCCCACCCTGACATCTGTAATACGTTGGACCCACGCGATACGCCCCCGTCACTTCTGCCAACACGCGATGTTCCCCGCCTCCAAGGGGTACTTCTCACAATGTAACACTGACACTTCCTGTCCCCATGGGTACAGGGAGGCATGGGAAGGGCAACAGAGCAGGCTGCTCAAACTACGGCATGGCACCCAGCTTTCTCACAACCCCGACTGGTCACCAGAACCTTTCCACTAGCCCCAATGGAACAGGATTCTGCCACTTCAGTACAGTAGTCTGCCACCAGTTCCTCTTTAGATATAGGTCTGGTCCATTATCAGGACTGTATCGGGCCAGAAACCAGCCCAGGTAGTGTGTAATGTTAAACCGAGCTCACGGACATGGGGTTCGGAGATTGAGATAAAAGAAATAGCTCAAGATTAAATTATATATTTAATCGTCTTAAGGGCACACTAGATAATATACTTTATACAAGATGGGATTTACAGTTATGTCAGAAGTACAGTTACAGATAAGTTATGGTTTCAAGCAAATACAGATAAACCAGTTACCTTTTCTTTGTTCTTTATGACTAGGCCTTTGTTCCGGTTTGGCACAGGGGAGGTGCTGTGGAACCATGGGTTTTCCTGGGACTACTCACATATGTACTGCATGTGGCCTCTCAGAGAAGAACACACACAAAATGTCCAATCTAATTTTTATAAACCTACACATTTCCCATGTCCCACCTTACCTATTGACTTAAAACTGGGCTGGACATGAGCTGTGCCTTTAGTTTCCAGAAAGTTATGAATTGGTAGTTTTTCCCATATCTCTGCCTCTGAGTGTCCCACATGGGAGATATGACCATTATATTTCTAGTTATGATTTGATCTATCCATAGTTATGAAACATAATAGGTCTGTGGGCTTCTCTCAGAGAGTTAATAATTTTGAGCTGATTTGCATGTCACACTAGTAATAGAAAATATGTGTGACGTGCATCTCAGTGTCGTGAAACCGGAAATATACCTGACGTATATGTTGGAGCGAAGCACTCCTTAATATTGTAGCTCTAATGCGGGCGTCACATGGTACGATATATCGGGCGATATGTCGTCGGGGTCACGTCGGTAGTGACGCACATCCGGCATCGTCTGATATATCATACCGTGTGACAGCGGTGAATGAGGAGAAATACTCACCTTCTCGTTTATCGTTGACACGTCGCTCACTTTCAAAAAAATTGAGCGTCAGGTTGTTCATCGTTCCCGTGGCAGCACACGTCGCTCCGTGTGACACCCCGGGAACGACGAACACAGCTTACCTGCGTCCCGTCGGCAATGTGGAAGGAAGGAGGTGGGCGGGATGTTTATGTCCCGCTCATCTCCGCCCCTCCGCTTCTATTGGCCAGCTGCCGTGTGACGTCGCTGTGACGCTGAA
The DNA here is from genome assembly GCF_048569485.1 of Anomaloglossus baeobatrachus. Classification (NCBI taxonomy): domain Eukaryota; kingdom Metazoa; phylum Chordata; class Amphibia; order Anura; family Aromobatidae; genus Anomaloglossus; species Anomaloglossus baeobatrachus. Next base: position 29,588,756 of record NC_134362.1, read on the forward strand.
CGTCCCTCCCCCTTCAGGAAGAGGATGTTCGCCGCCCACAGCGATGTTGCCCGAGAGGTAAGTACATGTGACGGGGGTTAATGACTTTGTGCGCCACGGGCAACTAATTGCCCGTGACGCACAAACGACGGGGGCGGGTACGATCGCTCGTGCAATCGCACGATAGATCGTCCCGTGTGACGCCGGCATTACACAGGAGCCTCAAAGTCTGAGATTCTTTTTTGAAGCTGCTTGTAAATACACTTGACTGCAGGGAGCCTGGTTATACTCAGGAACTCTTCCTTAGTCTTGATTGGATTTTGTCACCTGGCCATTTGGCTCCCAGTTCTTGGTATTGGATTCCTGCTGCAGGGCAGGGGGTGTGTAAATGAACAGTGACAGCTGACTCACATGTTTGAATATCATATTCCTCATACATGACACACATTATAATGCTTTGCATTATCACATCCTAGATAACACTGATATGCTGTACATTATATAGGAAAATTTTACATTAAATTACCAACACTGCTACATCTGACACATTACCATGCCTTACACTATTACATCCTACATTTTGCATTATATAATACACAACATTGATGTAATCGGTGTCTTCAGGGGGGGAAACACGAACGACTGTAAGACCACTTTCTTACTTGAGCGTCACTGATGATGCTTCGCTTCAGTGAGGAGGTAGTGACCACAGCCTCTATCTCCTGATGACGCTTACCTTAAGTATCCCAGCATGCACTGGGATTATCAAATGAAGCGTCAGCACAGAGCAAGTGAAAAAATAATTGAAAAGCAGGTAGACAGTTTAGATAAGCAAGGATAGGGAGTTTTTAATGCAAGTAATTTAGAAAATAGTTTATATTATGGCACTAATTACAGTGAAAATTGCTTTACTGTCAAACCGCCCCTTTAATATATTCTTAATACAGTTTTAATAACTTTTTCCTTTTTTTTTTAATTGCTGCAATGTTTTAATTGTCATTAATTTGTTATTGCAGAGCAGTAGTAGAAAGGAAAAGTCTTAGAAATAAACCCTAGATGTGACTGCTTTATTTCTCATTGGAAAACTAACACCCTTATATTAACATCAATCATGTTTTTAAGAAGTCACCTTGAAGGGAGCAGCTGTCAGACGCCTGGAACTTTGGAAATTATAGAGTTTGAAGTAGAAAAAATTTCTTTTTCCTTTTTTTTGTTTTTGCTTTCAAGGAATGTGCAAGAAGGAGTCCTAAAGCAAGCAAAGATTAAAAGCCCAATACAATAAGACTGGAGTGCTACACGCCCATCATAATGAATGAGACGACTGGAGTAACGTGCGCCTGGTTTATGCTGTAATATTGACTTCAGTGTACAAATATATCCTATTTACAAGAATAAAAACTACTGTAACATTGCCGCCTATGCAGAAAATGATATTTTTTTGCTCCAGGCTATAGAGCCGGTCGCATTCACACTGAATTTTTTTGCTATTTAGATATTCTCAAGAGAAGTATCATAAGTGTCATCTTCGGCTATGTGACTTCTAATACTGACACATTTAGTACCATCTAGAGGTCACTTAGTCACCATAGGGAGTCTCCGCAGGCTCCGCAGGCTAAGCATAATGCCAGCATAAAATCCACAGTAATAATAACCCTGCAACCTTCGGCTCTATAAACAAAACATCTCAATGTATCAGTACTATCAGATATTTTCTTACAAGTTTTCCAAATAGTATTGCACTCAATGTAACCCTTTAGTAAACACGTAACTAATAAACCAACGTTTTAATTTGGCATTGGAGAACGGGTGGAGACTTGGAGAAAATGGGAAGAGCCGGAAGTGACTTCACCTTGGCGGAGATGTGACCCAGGATGCCTGGAGGAGCCGGAAGTGACTTCACCTTGGCGGAGATGTGACCCAGGATGCCTGGAGGAGCCGGAAGTGACTTCACCTTGGCGTAGATGTGACCCAAGATGCCTGGAGGAGCCGGAAGTAACTTCACCTTGGTGTAGATGTGACCCAGGATGCCTGCAGGTGAGCCGGATGGCGCCATTTGCTTGTAAGAAGATGCCTACATTACCCTGCTACCTGGAAATAGCCCGGGCACAACCGGTGTGCGCTACAGAAGCTGGAGATGACGGAAACTCCAGAGAAGAGACAGAGGTAGGCCTCACACCTAGAGCGCAGTCTGGTGTTGTAGATGGATGCAATCAGTTGGTGGAGCATGAGTTTCACCATGACCTGATGGAGCGACCGGTGGCCTGCAGCGTGGGTGGTATCTTGAAGCCACTGGGGACGATACCATGTACGGCGCTGACACCTCATGATCTGGACTATCGTTGGGGCTGGAAATGCCTGATGGTGTAGTGTGGCCGGGTGGTTTGGTAATGGTCGGAAGAGGACCATGAAGATAAAGAATTGAATGTCTGGAGGCCTGTTTCATGCTAGTTGTACCAGTTGGAAAGAATTAAGCAAAAAACTCCTAAAAATACAATGTTTTATTATTAATCAGTCTTAAAAAGGGGAAAATCCCAACATATTTTAGGTAAAAAACAGATATCCAAAAGTACAGGGGAGGGGCCTGACCCTTATTTTGCCCTAAACTCACCCCTTCCTTGCCGCGGAGGTTGGCACCCTATAGACCTGCGCAGTCGGCGCCCCCGCTCAACGAAGACTGTCCCTCCGGGCCCTGGAGTGCCCCTAACAATATGAGGTGACAGTACTACAAGGAATAAATTCCAACCAATGAACCAACATTCAGATCTCAAACAAATAACAAAAATATACTATAACCAATGTGATTAAATTGGAAACAGTAGTGGGGTACAGTGACCCAGAAAAAAACACTCAAATGTGAACTAGCGGTTCCAAAGAGAAACCACCCGACACGTTTCCCCTCATTTATTTGAGGTTCTTCAGGAGTGGGAAATACAGTTAGTTCAGAAAAAACAATAAATAAACTGATAAATGCTGGTGGTCCTACGTAACACTGAGAATAAGTTGCCCCCAGATGTCTCCAGTCCCAACAGAGAACAAAAGGGAGAAGGGGACAGGGCTATAATCTGCACCTAGATAACCCCAACATATAAAACAGATCTCCAACACCCATCCGGGTAGCAGAAGTCAACCAGGGTGTCTATACATATACATATAATGTGGGACACAATTTCAAGGGGCAACAAACGATTGTTCAAAACATAAGGCATCAACCACTTATCTTAGACCTCAGTATACGACAGATAAGGACATTCTCCACAGGACTCTCTAGGGATATAGCGGGTCCAGTGTCCCCATAATAGCAGACTATAAGCTCCTCAGTCCGCCATCCTCCAGTCCAGAAGCAGTCAGAGTGCTATGATGCAAATTCAGGGGGCAGAGGAACGCCCGCACACTGCTCACCTATTTATAGAGCATATCCTAAACCTTTCTCACCTGTGATTAAACAAATAGTTAACCCCTCCATGCCTGTCCGTTGGAAAGCATGTATAACGGCGGAGTGTGCATATCCAAGCGCAACACTTCCGCAATCTCAATGTGCCGCGGTCACGTGATCGGGATACCCCGATGACGCGGACTCGCGCACACGCAGAAAGTACCGCCCATTTTCAAACACTAGGACGGATCATACCATAGCGTCACGTGTTTCACCCGGCTGCAGCCACGTGAACGGAGCTCCCGGATGATGCGTATCCGCGCATGCGCACTGCATGCGTCCCATACTGGAATACAAACGGGGAGGCGTCCAATAGGGACAAAGTATCAGCCTGTACGGTAACGCCCCCCTCCCTAAGATTAACGGAGGGGAGGGAATAGGCACAGTTACCAAGGTTTATATATATATATATATATATATATGAAAAGGACGGTGCTAGGGACAGTGCATTTTGTACATAGCAGGAATAATACCCAGCCATTAAGGGGGAAGTCGAGGGGAAGGGTTAATTAGAGTGAGATGATACGTTAAGAAGGAAATTCTTTATGTATATTAGAGTCCTTATCCCATTAGAATTAACTATGATAAGAAGATAGATATCAAAACACAGATGTTGAACCTTCAAATAAGGTAAATGAATAAATCAAGCCAAATCCTTTGCGGAATAATAGGCATGACAGAAGAGCAGGCTAAAGAGAATCGAGCAGAAATATGGGCAAAAAAAGAGAGAGAGAGGCAAGGAGACAACTTATTATGGACATAGGGGCTAGTGGGGATATATAATAAGAAAATCTATAGAAAACATCCAAAATGTAATTGTTCGTTGAGTCCAGATGGATTCACAGTACATAGCCTGTGAATCTATCGGGCCTCCCTCTGCAGGATGAGTCTGTCCCAGTTACCACCCCTATCCGGTGGCGGAACCACCTCAATGGCATTAAAGGCAAAACCATCCAAACCACCGCCATGTTCCATCCTGACATGTCTCGATATGGGGGTATCCCTGGCGTTTCTAATGTCCCCAATATGGTCTCCAATCCTTTTTTGAACTCGCGTTTTGTCTTCCCTACGTACTCCATCCCACAGTCACATTTAAAGAGATAGATTACACCAACCGTGGTGCAGTTAGCAAATTGCCTGTTAAAGTAGGTTCTCCCTATTACCTCACTGTGAAATCGATCCCCCCGTCTGACATATTTGCAAAAAGTGCATCTCCCGCACCTAAACGTACCCACTTTTCTGGTGTCAAGCCAGGTAGATCCAGACGGAGAGCAATAATTGCTATGGACCAACCTGTCCCGGATCGTTCTCCCTCCTCTGAACGTGATGGAAGGGGAGGGAGGTATGGAGCCCGCAATATCTGGGTCCGCCTTCAAAATATCCCATTATTTTCCAAGAATCCTACGAACATCCTCTGATCGGTCATCGAAATCCCCGATAATCCTCATCACTTGGGTTACATCCCTATTCCTAGTCTGTAGGGTAGGGTGGCGCTCCTTGGTGTCGTAACTGCGTTCTTATAAGCTGCGCTCAACACCTGTTCAGGGTAACCCCTACAAAGGAACCTCCTCTTTAGGTCCCCCGCTTGTTGGTAAAAATCCGTGTTGGTGGAACAATTCCTTCTCATCCGAAGGTATTGTCCTCTCGGGGTTAACTATTTGTTTAATCACAGGTGAGAAAGGTTTAGGATATGCTCTATAAATAGGTGAGCAGTGTGCGGGCGTTCCTCTGCCCCCTGAATTTGCACCATAGCACTCTGACTGCTTCTGGACTGGAGGATGGCGGACTGAGGAGCTTATAGTCTGCTATTATGGGGACACTGGACCCGCTATATCCCTAGAGAGTCCTGTGGAGAATGTCCTTATCTGTCGTATACTGAGGTCTAAGATAAGTGGTTGATGCCTTATGTTTTGAACAATCGTTTGTTGCCCCTTGAAATTGTGTCCCACATTATATGTATATGTATAGACACCCTGGTTGACTTCTGCTACCCGGATGGGTGTTGGAGATCTGTTTTATATGTTGGGGTTATCTAGGTGCAGATTATAGCCCTGTCCCCTTCTCCCTTTTGTTCTCTGTTGGGACTGGAGACATCTGGGGGCAACTTATTCTCAGTGTTACGTAGGACCACCAGCATTTATCAGTTTATTTATTGTTTTTTCTGAACTAACTGTATTTCCCACTCCTGAAGAACCTCAAATAGATGAGGGGAAACGCGTCGGGTGGTTTCTCTTTGGAACCGCTAGTTCACATTTGAGTGGTTTTTTCTGGGTCACTGTACCCCACTACTGTTTCTAATTTAATCACATTGGTTATAGTATATTTTTGTTATTTGTTTGAGATCTGAATGTTGGTTCATTGGTTGGAATTTATTCCTTGTAGTACTGTCACCTCATATTGTTAGGGGCACTCCAGGGCCCGGAGGGACAGTCTTCGTTGAGCGGGGGCACCGACTGCAGAGGTCTATAGGGTGCCAACCTCCGCGGCAAGGAAGGGGTGAGTTTAGGGCAAAATAAGGGTCAGGCCTCTCCCCTGTACTTTTGGATATCTGTTTTTTACCTAAAATATGTTGGAATTTTCCCCTTTTTAAGACTGATTAATAATAAAACATTGTATTTTTAGGAGTTTTTTGCTTAATTCTTTACACGTTTGTACTTCTAAATTCATTTTTTCTAGATTGTATCAGTTGGACAGTCGTGAAGTCCTCTAAAGGCTACTGGTCTAGGACCCAAATATCTGTGACTTTCTATCAAACGGCCAAAACTTTACCTCTTCCCCTTGTTCATTTGCGCACATTGCACATCCCCCTGCTAAATTGATGAGCGTATACCCTGCAAAAAGGACTGTGACCAATCCAGAGAAAGGACTCTGCCCCCAAAATGAACTGTGTTCTAGTCTCAAGGACTGTGCCCCTTTATGGACTTTGCCCCAATTTTCCCCCATGGACTGTATCCCTGACAGAGGACATTTGTAGGGTGGAGTAGGGATTGGAGACCCGATGCCGTGCTGGGTTGAAGGAAAAAGGACTTTGTCCTTGGACCAGAAGGGCTGCCTTTAAATGGGCGATGGACTGTTGTATTAGCTCAAGTTGAGAACATTTTTGAAATGTTTGTACTGGGCTGCAGATCCATCGCTGAAGTAGTGGATATGACGAATCCCATAGATGAGAGTCTTGAGATACTCCACAATTACTGTTAAGAAAGTGTGGACTGCAACTGTGTCATGTCGTGAGCAATCACTGATTAGTTATTATTAGTTATTATTATTAGTCAATAACGTTTCATAACTAAAAAGGTTTATAGGTTTTTGATTATAATAGACATTGCTAGCAACAACACAACTCTAACATGTGATAAGAATCTGAAAATCACACACAAAATCAATGCATTACGTGCATACATAACACCATGTTCAGTGGCATTTTTCTTTTCTTAAACTGAGAGACTCCAAAAAAAAAAAAACAATGATCCTTGTAGAGAAAAATGTGCTCTTTCTAATGATATCAGAATTAATATATTTTAGGGGTACCCTTTTTGAGAAATTTGACCTAAAAATAGGTAAAATTCGTTTTTTTTAAGTTTTTCATCATATGTGGGTGTGAATATTTCCACAAATACATATGCTTTGACCGTGATATTGCAGCAATGCAAAGTCATGAAGATGTTTGTTGTACAGGGTAAAGCACCAGTTCCTATTGGTTTTTGGTCTTGAGTTATATATGGGCAAAGTTTGGCATACATTTTATGCGAGGCGTTTTGCAAGCTACTTTGACACAAAATTGCGGCCGAAATATTGTTTTGTCATAGCCGGTAATAATTTTATCGCGTTTAGCAGCAAAAGTTGAGCTAGTATGCCAAATGTCAGCATCATAGCCAGTATAGAACTCTAATGGCTATGGGCCAAAGTTTGCAAAATCCTCTTAGCTGAAGCCGCAGGCTTGGGGGGGGCCTCCAGTGAAAGGTCAACAGTGCCCAATATATTTAAGATCTGGCCCTAAAAATTTACAGAACCTCTTTTAAAACATACATGTACATCCTTATAAATTTTCAACAAAATCGGAGAAGGTCGAGTGGGAACAATTTTTAAAACTGGTCCACTTGATGTGGAATGACCCTTCTGGAACTTTAGACAGGGATTTTGTTTGCAATTAATGTATATACCTCAGCACGAATATCTAATGTATATACCTCAGCCCCAGTATATCCTACATAATATATACCTCAGCCTTGATATATCCTATCTAATGGATATACCTCAGCCCCAGTAAATTCTACATAAACTATATAACTCAACCTCAGTAAATTCTATATAATGTATATATCACAGCCCCAGTATATCATATCTAATGTATATACCTCAGCCCCAGTAGATCCTATCTAATATATAAATCTCAGCCCCAATATTTTCCTATATAATGTATATACCTCAGCTCCAGTATATCCTATCTAATGTATGTAGTTCAGCCCCATTATATCCTATCTAACGTATATAGTTCAGCCCCAGTAAATCATATTTAATGTACATACCTCAGCCCCAGTATATCCTATCTAATGCAAATACCTCAGTCCGAGTGTACATATCAGTTAGGATATACTGAGGCTGAAGTATATGTATTATGCTGAATACGCTGGGTTCCCATCTTGTTGACTCACAAGCTTGCAGTATGCAGCCCACCCGACGCCCAAATCCAGCCAAAAGTGCAGTAGTGTGTATGCCGCTGGGGTCTACAGAATGGTAAATGTATTTGTGTGTGCATTTGTGAGCGTGCTGATTTGAAAGGCCAGCATTTAAAACTCCAGGGTCAGCAGCGCATTATGTAGCTTAATACTACATCCCAGTACCCATCTGCCCAGTGGGGCAGATGGCCAATTTGGGAATGGCCAAGACCATACAGCACTATAACAAGACAGGTTCCACTCAGAACAGGCCTCGCCATGGCCGACCACAGAAGCTGAGTGTACGTGCTCAGATTCATATCCAGAGTCAGGCTGATTGCCCAGTGGAGCAGATGGCCAATCCAGGAATGGCCAAGACCATACAGCGGTATAAAAAGACAGGTTCCACTCAGAAAAAGCCAGGTCATGGACGACCACAGAGGCTGAGCGCATGAGCTCAGCGTCCTATCCAGAGTCAGGCTGATTGCCCGGTGCAGCAGATGGCCAATCCAGGAATGGCCAAGACCATACAGAGGTATAACAAGAAAAGTTCCACTCAGGACAGGCCTCGCCAAGGCCGACCACTTAAGCTGAGCGTACGAGCTTAGCGCCATATCCAGAGTCAGGCTGATTGCCCGGTGCAGCAGATGGCCAATCCAGGAATGGCCAAGACCATACAGAGGTATAACAAGACAAGTTCCACTCAGGACACGCCTCGCCATGGCCGACCACTTAAGCTGAGCGCACAAGCTCAGCATCATATCCAGAGTCAGGCTGATTAATGTCATTAGCTCTGAATGTGTTTCTTCCCAATAAAATATTTTCCTAAACTTTGCAGTGATGACATGTCACCGTTCACACCTGTAGGAACATCTTCATTCATAATTACACCCTGATTGGGGTTGAGGGGTGGGGGGCACATTTATAAGCTGCAGTCAAGAGGAACTTATTATTTTTTTTCGTATCCTGAGGGAATTCATTGCACTTGCTTACTGATATGTGTGTTAGACTGGAGAAGATGGCTTCTAATTAGCATATCTGAAATAATTATTGGTCTGCGTGGAGTCATAATTAATGCATTAGGAGGAATTTACAATGTGTCGAGGCAAAATATATTAACATAAACAAGCTTGTTACAGCGGCTGCGTCTCTGACAATAGGGTTTTCTTTTATAAAAAGAGTTTACACAAAGAGGTGGCGATTATTTACCGACCTCCAGACCAGGGCAAGACGAGCAAAGAACAGGGGCAATAGGAGCAAAGAACAGGGGCAAGAAGAGCAAAGAACAGGGGCAAGAAGAGCAAAGCACAGGGGCAAGAAGAGCAAAGAACAGGGGCAAGAAGAGCAAAGAACAGGGGCAAGAGGAGCAAAGCACAGGGGCAAGAAGAGCAAAGAACAGGGGCAAGAAGAGCAAAGAACAGGGGCAAGAAGAGCAAAGCACAGGGGCAAGAAGAGCAAAGAACAGGGGCAAGAAGAGCAAAGAACAGGGGCAAGAAGAGCAAAGCACAGGGGCAAGAAGAGCAAAGAACAGGGGCAAGAAGAGCAAAGCACAGGGGCAAGAGGAGCAAAGAACAGGGGCAAGAAGAGCAGAGAACAGGGGCAAGAAGAGCAAAGAACAGGGGCAAGAAGAGCAAAGCACAGGGGCAAGAAGAGCAAAGCACAGGGGCAAGAAGAGCAAAGAACAGGGGCAAGAAGAGCAAAGAACAGGGGCAAGAAGAGCAAAGCAGAGGGGCAAGAGGAGCAGAGAACAGGGGCAAGAAGAGCAAAGAACAGGGGCAAGAAGTGCAAAGCACAGGGGCAAGAAGAGCAAAGCACAGGGGCAAGAAGAGCAAAGAACAGGGGCAAGAGGAGGAAAGAACAGGGGCAATAAGAGCAAAGAACAGGGGCAAGAAGAGCAAATAGCAGGGGCAAGAGGAGCAAAAAACAGGGGCAAGAGGAGCAAAGAACAGGGGCAAGAAGAGCAAATAGCAGGGGCAAGAAGAGCAAAGCACAGGGGCAAGAAGAGCAAAGCACAGGGGCAAGAAGAGCAAAGCACAGGGGCAAGAAGAGCAAAGCACAGGGGCAAGAAGAGCAAATAGCAGGGGCAAGAAGAGCAAAGCACAGGGGCAAGAAGAGCAAAGCACAGGGGCAAGAGGAGCAAAGCACAGGGGCAAGAAGAGCAAAGCACAGGGGCAAGAAGAGCAAAGCACAGGGGCAAGAAGAGCAAAGAACAGGGGCAAGAAGAGCAAAGAACAGGGGCAAGAAGAGCAAAGCACAGGGGCAAGAAGAGCAAAGAACAGGGGCAAGAAGAGCAAAGAACAGGGGCAAGAAGAGCAAAGCACAGGGGCAAGAGGAGCAAAGAACAGGGGCAAGAAGAGCAAAAAACAGGGGGAAGAGGAGCAAAGAACAGGGGCAAGAAGAGCAAAGCACAGGGACAAGAAGAGCAAAGAACAGGGGCAAGAAGAGCAAATAGCAGGGGCAGACGCAACCAAAGAACAGGGGCAGACGCAGTCATTTGTATCAAGTCTTTAGCCGTTTTGATACATCCATATGTATTATTGACAAAATATAAAGTGATGTACCACAATAGTCATAGGTTACCTTACGCCCCTTGTAAAATAGGACCTAAAGCCCAGGGAACAGTTGTTTCTGATCCTGGAAACCATTTGGCCAAAAAAACAGTTTTTTAGCCACTCGGAGAAGAGGCGTTAGTGCCAGGATGGATGAGATGGGCTGTTGTAGAAGAGTTGGCACAGTGATGCAGCAGAGTTGTAATTCACTATGTAGCAGAGTTGGCATAATGATGAAGTAGAGTTGGCACAATAATTTAGCACAGTTCGCAGAATGATGTAGCAGCTCAATTCCATAATGTAGCAGAGCTGAGTGGCCAATGTAATAGAGCTGAGTGGCCAATGTAGCAGAGCTGAGAGACCAATGTAACAGAGCTGAGAGACCAATGTAACAGAGCTGAGTGGCCAATGTAACAGAGCTGAGTGGCCAATGTAACAGAGCTGAGTGGCCAATGTAACAGAGCTGAGTCACCAATGTAACAGAGCTGAGAGACCAATGTAACAGAGCTGAGTGACCAATGTAACAGAGCTGAGTGACCAATGTAACAGAGCTGAGTGGCCAATGTAACAGAGCTGAGAGACCAATGTAACAGAGCTGAGTCACCAATGTAACAGAGCTGAGTGGCCAATGTAACAGAGCTGAGTGGCCAATGTAACAGAGCTGAGTCACCAATGTAACAGAGCTGAGAGACCAATGTAACAGAGCTGAGTGGCCAATGTAACAGAGCTGAGTGGCCAATGTAACAGAGCTGAGTGGCCAATGTAACAGAGCTGAGTCACCAATGTAACAGAGCTGAGAGACCAATGTAACAGAGCTGAGTGGCCAATGTAAAAGAGCTGAGTGGCCAATGTAACAGAGCTGAGTCACCAATGTAACAGAGCTGAGTGGCCAATGTAACAGAGCTGAGTGGCCAATGTAACAGAGCTGAGTCACCAATGTAACAGAGCTGAGAGACCAATGTAACAGAGCTGAGTAACCAATGTAACAGAGCTGAGTGACCAATGTAACAGAGCTGAGTGGCCAATGTAACAGAGCTGAGTCACCAATGTAACAGAGCTGAGTGGCCAATGTAACAGAGCTGAGTGGCCAATGTAACAGAGCTGAGTCACCAATGTAACAGAGCTGAGAGACCAATGTAACAGAGCTGAGTGGCCAATGTAACAGAGCTGAGTGGCCAATGTAACAGAGCTGAGTCACCAATGTAACAGAGCTGAGAGACCAATGTAACAGAGCTGAGTGGCCAATGTAACATAGCTGAGTGGCCAATGTAACAGAGCTGAGTGGCCAATGTAACAGAGCTGAGTCACCAATGTAACAGAGCTGAGAGACCAATGTAACAGAGCTGAGTGGCCAATGTAACAGAGCTGAGTGGCCAATGTAACAGAGCTGAGTCACCAATGTAACAGAGCTGAGTGGCCAATGTAACAGAGCTGAGTGGCCAATGTAACAGAGCTGAGTCACCAATGTAACAGAGCTGAGAGACCAATGTAACAGAGCTGAGTAACCAATGTAACAGAGCTGAGTGACCAATGTAACAGAGCTGAGTGGCCAATGTAACAGAGCTGAGAGACCAATGTAACAGAGCTGAGAGACCAATGTAACAGAGCTGAGTGGCCAATGTAACAGAGCTGAGTGGCCAATGTAACAGAGCTGAGTCACCAATGTAACAGAGCTGAGTCACCAATGTAACAGAGCTGAGTGGCCAATGTAACAGAGCTGAGTCACCAATGTAACAGAGCTGAGAGACCAATGTAACAGAGCTGAAAGACCAATGTAACAGAGCTGAGAGACCAATGTAACAGAGCTGAGAGACCAATGTAACAGAGCTGAGTGACCAATGTAACAGAGCTGAGTGGCCAATGTAACAGAGCTGAGAGACCAATGTAACAGAGCTGAGTGGCCAATGTAACGGAGCTGAGAGACCAATGTAACAGAGCTGAGAGACCAACATAAAAGAGGTGAGTGCATCAGATAGCAGAGCTGAATGACTTGTGAAGCAGAGCTGAGTGACCAACGTAGCAGAGCTGAATGACTTGTGAAGCAGAGCTAAGTGGTCAATGAAGCAGAGCTGAACAACTTGTGTAGAAGTGAGTGGCCAATGTAACAGAGCTTAATGACTTGTGAAGCAGAGGTGAATGGCAAAAGTAACAGAGCTGAGTGGTCAATGTAGAAGAGGTGAGTGTGTGACGCCCTGGACCCCAGGGGTCACAGAATAACATCACACACACACACACACACACACCCTCCCCTGGTAGGGAACATCCGTCAAACAAAACCCTTGTTGCCTCCTCCAGGGTCTGATGTCCACACCAGGTGGGGTGGAGCCAGGCGGTTGGCCCAACCCACCGAGGAGTTCACAGGTCTGGAGGAGGGAAAAGTAGTCAGTTGAGTTTTGGAGTTGAGTGTGGTCAGTGGAAGTGAGAGGAGGAAAGTCTGTGTGTGTCTGAGTTGGAGTCCAGGCACAATCAGCAAGGTCGGCAGATGGTGGTGGCCATCTGCAGGAGTTGGTGGAAGTCAGCGGAACCGTAGGACTGGGGTCGGGCAGTGGCCCGCCGGTACCGAACCGGGGAGCAGATTGAAACCAAGCACCAAGGCAGGGTACTCAGACCCCGACTAGGCTCAGAAGCCGCCGTAAAGGTCAAATTCTCTGATTGCGGTCTGGACCTCAGAGGTTCATTCCCAACCAAGTCCCGTCAGAAGGCAACAGCCCAACCCGTCCGGATAAGAGCCACCGCCAATGGCCAGAGATCCAAGGGCCAGCGCCTGCGGGCAAAACGGGCTCTCCCGACACGTACAAGCCGGGGAGTGGACCACCCATGGGAATCCATAGGGGTCAAACACTTACACACAGGTGAACAAACAAGAGCACAAGGAGTTTTAAAGTGCAAAAATAGAAAATTTATTAAAGTATGTCAATAAATAGTAAGGAAATAGTATAGGACATTACAAGCACAAATCTAGGGAATAAATACCTAGGTCCCGTGGACCACAATTGTACAAATTATG